>NC_081528.1:27689144-27966644 GCF_030273125.1 Centropristis striata | reverse complement strand
GCTGCTTCATTACATTTCCAAATGTAATCTAATCTAATGTAGAGCAAGAGTAATTTTTTTTTTTACCTTTTTCTGTGCTGTTGCAGTTCAGACACAGCATAGGAACACAGACAGCGCCAGTCCCAGCTAAAATATAGAATAAATTAAATAAAATGTATATGTGCATGGCTAAACAGGTATATTAATAGGAGAATAAGAAAAATGTATGTATATGTGACAGTAATATTCAGAAATAGCTCCTTACCTATGAGGAGATAAAGAAGCAAAAGATGGGGGGATACCCCAACCATAACCATTCTCTGTTGGGAAATCAAATTGTTTTAGTCTAAGACAAAGTTTTTCTGTAGGCCTAGAATGAGACTTATCATCAATGATATCATAATCTCCAAGAATGAAAGCTTAAAACATTCAAATAAATCAGAAATACAAAAATGCCATTGCAATTCCACTTATATTAGATATGATTTTAAAGGTAGAATATAATATTTTTGTTATTACCTGTGGTGGTGGTGGTGGTGGTGTTGCCTCCTCCACTCACCCAGTTCAATGATAACCTGCTCTGCTTTGCCTAACCTAATGGTCTCTGCGTCAGAGAAGGCATGGCAGAGCTGATCGTAAGCACTGATACTGATGCAAATAAATTCTTTCCTGGAACATAACGGCCCAAACAATATCACTGTTTGTATGCTTTAAATATGGAAGTGATGGCAACAAAATAGGGAAGGCTGCTGCTGCGTGACTGGCAGGGGTATAAAAAGGCAGAGAGACGGATATATAGTCAAGTATAACACGTTATAAGCAAAACAGTGGTTTACATATGCAAACTACCCACTGCCTCTAGCAAACACTATGTAATGTGACACATACTGTGAAAAAATGTAGTCATTTTTAAGGATTATACAAGTTGACTGAATTTGAATAATTACATTTTGGAAATTCAATATTTTATTTCCCTTAAGTCATCCACAGTCTTTCGACATGCAGTATTTATTCCTCCAGTGGCCAGCAGAGAGTGCTGCTGATCACCAATCTTTTTCCTTAACACACAATCTCTTGTGGCTCATGCAAGCTGGAGTCTATCCCAGCATGCACTGGGAAAGAGGCAGGGTGCATGTTGGACAGATTGCAAATACAAACACTATCACACTCCCAAACGTAACAGCCAAAAGAGAATTTAAAGTTGTATTTGATCATCAGCTGTGGGAGGAAAACAGAGCATCAGTCAAAAAAAACAACACAGACACATACACAGGGTAAGCAACTCCACATGCAAATACCAAAACTGGTTTGTGGATTAAAATTGCTGTCTCACTTTGTCACTCGTTCGCCAAAGATAATGTAATGGAATAAAGATCAGTAGGCCACTGTTGTTAACCTCAACCAAACCTCACCCTAACCCCATCTGAGTAATGCAGAACCTACAGATTTTAATCTAACAGAGAAATAGAAAATATTCATAGGGGTAACAGACAGTATAAATGTCTGTGCTGTCTGCTGTCTGCACTTCCGTGTTAATTAATACATTAATTTAAACAGAAAATATTTTGGGCTTTTGTCACCACAGTAATGAGGCAGCTCCAGTTAAAGGTGTCAATAACATGAAAAAGTAGGTGGGTAGGGAAGCCACAATTTGTCGGTCAGTCTACCCATTGGTTGAACTGTTGCCACCAGCAGGTCAATATTTCTACTTTCTCTCAAATACTCAGTTTGTAACAGGATAGTTGTGTCTCTAATAAGTCCTAGTGAACTAAAATTCATCTACCCAAACTTCATAAAGGAGTTATCTGACATCACACAACCATAGCAGCACCCATGAAAGCTCACATTATAAATGGTAAACCATGAAGTAAAGGGCAACTTAAAGTATTCTATATTTCCCTGTATTCAATCAGCATAACACATACTACTTTAAAGTAAAACATGTTCTTTATTAGTTTCCAAGTACAAAGTGGTGCTGAGCAAGTTGAAAATTTAAACACGGTAATAATATTTTCATATTTTCTTTCAAACATTTAAAATTTTCATCCACACTACAGTAGTGTTTCTGAGGATAGAGAGAGTAAAGAACATTTTGCTATTGTGTCAATGTTGCCATTAACTACAACACCCCCGGTGAACTAATGTTAGAGAAAAATATGTTAAAAGTGCCTGTTGGATGTCCCTGTCTGTGGTACACATGATATGATAAAGTGCATGCCAGGGTGCCCTTTCAATGTTGCTAGTGCCCCACCACATACAGCAGGTGCCCTTTATAATATTTTCGCCCTTGCCCCTCAAACATCCTGAGTCCGCCAGTGGCTGCAATGTTACTTCTCAAGTAAATTGCAGCTTAAGGTTAACCTTATACTTGAGAAGTAACATTGCATAAGGTTTACCAGTTAGCGTTATTAGGCATAAGGTTTGGCACTTTACAAAAAAAAAAAAACTTCATATCCATGCAAACGTAGACGGGGAAGCTGTTAACACCTGTAAGCTAATTGACGGCTCACAGTTAATTAAAACGTCGCCTTCACCTGGGACCTCGGCTTGTGTTCATGTCAGGACTCAGTGAGACAGAAGCTGTTAATTAACTCCGACCTGTGAACTTGCGGCGCTCTCATCTCTCGGTTTGAGCTCGCTGCGTTTGTTTCTATCAAGATGGTCGCGTTAGGTGGACTGTATCACCGGTTCTCACGCCTGGCAAAGGTTGCTGCTAAAAAGCAATTCAGGAAGTATCACAAATGGTGCCCCACAAAGGTATGATTTCACACACAATCTAATTATAAAGTGATAATGCAGAAAGTGCAGGCCTACAATTTGCAACACTTTGACCATATTTACATTCATTTAATAGCTATAGCTGCAGAATTGAACTCAATATAATGAACTCTTGGCACATTAAATGTTCTGAACTATTCTGACTCGTGTAATGTTGAAGGTGTTGAATTTGTGTTTTAAAGAGGAAGTCTGTAATAGTTTTAGAGATGTAAAGTTGAAGCTAGTCCGACCTCTTGTGGAGGTTTAGTGATGTATGGAGAAGACCGAGAGTTTGACTTCAACTGCTGTATGGCAGGATTAACTTCTTAAAATAAGAGACTACAAGGAGGAGGCTTTTACATGACTTTCAAGTAAAAGTAAACTTCACTATGACTACAAAAAAAGAACAGTGACATGTCAAAAACTGTCTCACATGCAGCACTGTGGCTGCAAAATTGCTGCCTGAATGTATAATAGTTGTAAGCTGTGTCAAGTAACTCGCACAGTGACTATACATCAAACGCAGAATGAGTGTGTTTATTTCGTCTGTGTTCCCACATCATAGTGTTTCTCAAGAAGTACCCTGAGAACAGTTTGATCATAGTAACCATACTTCCTCTTTTGTGGCTTGTTGCTATGGCAAGACTTCCCTTCCAGGCAGGAAGTGACAGGAAGACCCAAGTGATGAGTTTGTGTGTGTGTGCGTGCGTGAAGAGTGTTCATCATGTTTGGGTGGAGCACTTCACTGTGTCCCCTGACAGTGTGCACATCGTGTAAAGACTTCAGCTTGTCGTCTGGTGTCTGAGCAACCATGGCGAAGAACTTCAGTGCTCTTGGGATTCCTGTTGGCCACATGGTGAGTTGGCGAAACTCATGTTCAGTATGGTTTGGCTCTGTAGCTTTTCGTGGGTCCAGTGGTTTGTTAATGCATTGTGCAGTATAAAGGAGGAGGCTTAAGTAAGTTACAAGTAATAAGTTGGAGTTAAGTGTTTAAAACGTGTCTTTTTTAAATTATGGACTACTTTTTCAGTTTGCTTCATCATTTTTTTTAAAAACCTTATACTGTTGAGTTCACATCCAGGTCAGAATACCTAGTTGTTGAGTAATGTACATCAGTTACTTGTGTTGGCTTGCATCATCCGTTTTAACTCTTCAAAAATGCCAGAATCAGACTGTGTGGCTAACAGTTGGTTGCTACTAAAAACACACCAGGCCTGCTTGAGTCAGAAGCGGAAACCAAGCCATGCCTGTTTGCCAATCTGTCATGTGTAGGTTGAGTTGGCTTCTGTCTACTCTGTGTGAGACCAGCACGTTTCTTGAATTAGTTCAGCTCTGAAAAAGGTGTGAAACTGTATATAAAGAGGTATTGGAGGCAAAGAATACCTGGATGTCGCCTCTCTGTACTTTGCATTTTATGTGATTGCAAATGTTCCTATAATTGATGCTGCATCAGACGCTCCCCTCACATAGCGTGTTTGCATATCTCTTCTCTCCTTCAAAGGATTTGCAGAGAATCCTAATCCTTAGATATTGTTCTGTGTATAAGAACGAAAGGTGCACAAGCGATACTGTGATCTGTTTTCATTACAATCTGTGGAAGAAGTGTGTGTTGGCTTCTCCCGTGAAGTGTATTTGTATGCAACGACACGTTGTGTTTTTGGAGCCAGAGTTTGAGCAGTGAAGCAAAAAAAAAAAGTGAAGAGGTGGTGCAACAGTGGAGCCCACACCTGCAGAAACCGCCAGCCCATATCAGCCGTATATGGGCACATTTTATCAGTTGTCAAAAGCTGTTGTCTTTGAGCTGTAAAGAGAATTACAAGGGTGATTTCTCTTTGCATGCACACATCCACACACATTCATTCTCTGTTTGTTTAGGGGGAAAAACCTTTCAAACTTTAGTATTGTAGGTTAATTCCTCTTTTTGATCACTTGTTATTACATAGGAGATGACCTTGGTCTCCTGGTGAATACTAACCTAGCTGAGTGTACTCAGGCACATGGATTTACCTGGACTTTTGAGTCAAATCAGTGGATATTGAGAAAGCTGATCTCACTTTGCGACTTGCTGTATGACTCAACAGTCTGCTCAGTCATGTTTGATGTGGGTTATTCCAAAAATGACATCAAGATAAGCTGGACTTTCTATGAAAACCATGACTTTAGCAAAGCTAAATAGTTTATTTAAAGACATTTTGAAAAACCAAGCCAGAGCTAAAAACGGGGTGAAGATTAAAAAAAAAATAAATGGCACATTTGAAATGTATAAAAGCAAAAACTACCACAACAGTCAAAATCAGCAGAAGCTTACTGTTATATAATTATACATGGAAGAACTTAATGTACAAAAAAAAAAAAAAAATGAATATGCTCTCAGATCATGCCACTTGATGGATGACACAATATGCTAGATGCTGTTTTTAGATTTATCTAAATGGCATTCAGAGTGACTCATTGTAACACTGTTTCTTTCAGGATTATTTTTATAAACTTTACACTCTGAAGAGGTTGCAGTTCACAGGACTAACCCACATAGACAAACCAGTTCACATTCACATGTTTGGACAGTTTTAGACTATGGGGGGAAATGAACATGTAAACACCACACAAAGGCCCTGGAGGCTGAAGCACCTCGATACATACTTACTAATTAACATGCAAACATGGGGGTCAGCAACTTTGTTTGCAGAATTTAACTGCAAAGTGGTCAAATTGAAACCGAAAATTTACAAGATGTGACATGTAAAAGCTGAATGAGAGCCAATGTCATCAGTGTCGCAACCACTTCCTGTGAAAACAGCCTGACTGATTGCACTACATTGTCACATAGAGGAGAAAAAGCACAAAAAAACATGCAGCTGTTGTTCACATTTTACTTCCTAAATGTATGCCTCTGTGCTTGAAAACATGTGTCGAGCTTCTGTGTTAATACTGCTTGAAATCACGGCTGCAAATGTCAGAAAATGGTGAAAAATGTCTTTCCTAAAGCCAAAATATATTTAGTTCACTGTCACAAACCAATAAAGACACCAGAAAATATTCACATTTAAGAAGCTGGTATCACATAGTTTTGCTTAAAGTAAAAAATTAAATAAAACTGCTGAGACCAATTAATCAATTATCAAACTAGTTGGTCAGGTAATTCTTGTTCTGTTGTTTACATTTCATTTCAGCGACTTAGAGAATAGGTATGGATTTAAATACAACATCTCTTTACATTTCTGAATAAATCAAGTAAATGTTGAGTTTTACCTTAGGAGTTATCCAGGTATACCATGTTTTGTTTTGGTGTTCCCCACCTTATCTATCTGTCTTTCTATCCACAGAGCCAGGCAGTGTCAGATGGAGGTAAGCCTGAACTATCAGTGTGCACGTGCACTGACAATCCTCTACATCTCAAATTTCTCCTGAAGAGAAAACATGTCTGTGCACGACAGAAGGAGAGATCTGATTGAGTCTCATTCTTGGAAATGCTTTCCTGTGCTGATAAATGGGTGTGTTTGTGTCTGGATGTGTTATAGAGCTGAACATGTCTGCGCGGGGCTGTGGAGGCAGCAGCTCCAGCCTTCCAGGGACTCCGGGCGGAGAGTCCGGCCCAGCCAACAGTGTGCTGAGCTGGGCCGTCTCGTTTGAGAAGCTGTTGGAGGACCCTGTCGGAGTCCGCCAGTTTACGGTAAGACACCCTCAACACACATTATGTTATGTTGAAATTTTAATTTCAGGTTTTCTGACAACCACAGTGTGTCACCAGGCAGTGTGTGCTATATGTTGTGTCAATCAAAGTGTATGTGTCTTTCTTCACAGGCTTTCTTGATGTCTGAGGTGAGTGCGGAGAACATTTTATTCTGGCAAGCTTGTGAAAAATTCAGGAAGATCCCAGGCAGCTCCTTGGAAGAGGTATGATGGCACTTTTCCTCTTTGCATTGTGAATCATCTTACCTGTCATTTGTGATTCATTATGCTGTTTGTCTGTGTGTTTATTGTGTTTACTCTGCATGAGCCCCCATTTATAGACTATTAAAAATACTTAATAGAATTTTTCTGAAACCTATTTTTATAGCTATTGATAAATGTTTTCAGTGAGGGCAACTTGGTTGCTATGTAATTATACTTGTGACTGTGACAGTTCACTCCAAAATCAAATGTGTATACATATTTTTCCTCTTACTTTAAGTGCCATTTATCAATTTAGATTGTTTGTTGTGAGTTGCCCAGTGTTTGAGATATCGGCTGTAGATGTCTGCCTTCTCTAGAATAAAATGGAACTACCAGGTTACTCAAGATAATCTACAGACCTTGTTATGAGCAGTTTCATGTCAGAAATATTATCTTTCTAGTGTAGTGGGGCCTGTTGATTATCTTGAGTTAGTACGTCATGACTTCTTGAAAGAGACACTGCTATTTTTCAAATGCATTTTTGGCGCTTTGAGCTTTGAGTATTGAGGATTAATCAGCTATAGTTAAATTGTAGAGCCCTCATTCACTTTGGCAAACGTCTTTTTCTTTTTAGATGTTTTCCTTCTTTCATACTATTCCTTTAAATAAAAATGACCTCCTGAGAAGTTGAAAAATGAATGAACTTTTAATCTATTTTGTACCAGACTTGAAGTACGGTCAATTAAATTCTATTAAAGAAACAGGAAGTGCAGAAATTGACAGGGTTGTTAACTGTCCACATGTCAGCTGGGTTTCTGTGGTTGCTTAGCTCTCTGTGAAATGAATTTTCTTTAGTGACTTATTGATTGTATGACTCGCAGTGCGGCTGCTTGAGATGGGTTCATTTGATTCTCGGTACACTTAACAAGGAGAGACACCAGGCCAGCGTATAGATAAATACACACTTAGTGGCTTCTTAGATGGACATTGAAAGCTACACAGTCATCTAAATACTCCAAATCCAAAGGGAAATAAGTTCAGTGTGTCATTAAGGGTTTGTATCTATTCTGGTTCAAAAGATGTCTCATTAACTAAGAAAGGACCTGTTGTGTTCCCAGCTGAAAGCAGCAGCTCGCTCCATCTACAACAGCTACCTGTCTGAAAGCGCTCCCTACTCCGTCAACATCGATGACACAGCCAAGACGGAGGAGAAGGACCTGGAACAGCCCACACCTGACATGTTTAACAAGGCACAAGCACAGGTTGGTTTGCAGTCCACGCTTCCTTTTTCAGCTCAGTAATGGTGATATATTGTCTGGGCCTCTACTGACTGTGTATGTAACCATCCCTGCTTTGTGTCAGATATTCAAACTGATGAAGATGGACAGCTATAGGCGCTTTGTGCGCTCTCCTCTCTACCAGAGCTGCACTTTAGCAAGTGTAGAAGGTAAACCTCTACCTCAGCTCTGCACAGAGCCGCTCCACATGGGATCCTGGGAGGATGTGACCAGAAGCCCCTTAAATGACAAACAGGTAGAGTCACAGAGAGCGAATGGAAAGAGGGGCGGGGTGTGATTATTTATTTTTTTGTATTAATTTTGCTGTTCTGAAATTTCTTTGTCACAAACTGAACGAGAAGTCAGACTCCAACAGCTTGCCAGGTGGCAAGAGCGCCTCTGAGAAACGGCGACAGAAAAGAGGATCCTGGGGAGGTAGAGCCTGTCAGATGGCAGTTCTTTGACATCTAAGTCATGCCTTGATCCTGTCACTTCATCTCACCTCGGCTTTTCTCTTGTTCTTTTCTTTCACTGATAAAAATAGATGCATCCAACGTCCATAGTTCAGTCGCCCGGAAAGAGTCCCATATGTCAGTCAAGTCGAGCAGCAGTGTTGAGCTCGGCTCCCTCTACAGGCAGGTAGAGGTCAGTGCATTTGTGACAACATACAGTTCTCAAATTTGGATAATCTGCCATTAATTGTTGAACTTCATTATTCATTGAAGTATATTTTTACTTTTATTATTTTTTTTGGTCTTGTATTAAATCTCATCCAGCCAATGATGCCTGCATTGGATCCTTTTTGTACACAAATTTAGAAAAAACAAGGTTTGCAGTTTAGTGTGACAAGATTCAACCAAAATGTTTGAAAGTATGGCCATACTACGCACCTGTGGCGTCAGTTTATGCTAACATCTTATGCAATTCAATGCTTCCCTTCATGTGATTGGTATTGAATGGGGATAAAAATAAGTTATCAATTGAAGTACTCTATTGTTTGGTATTTAAATACACTATTAATGGTACTGGTAAACGATACTCAGCTCTACAGAGGTCCCACAGCTGGAATCTAACCAGATTTTTGTGGCATGCGCCTCCAACACTTGTCTACAAAGGCTGTCCACTATATTTTTCTGAACTTACTCTTATTTCCTCTCTCACATCTGTGATGTAGAATGGCAGGTTGAGTCCCCGGTACCCAGAGCAGGGTGGTGGAGGGGGGAGTCGGATAGGGGTGGAGGGGGGTTACTGCTGCGTCTACCTACCTGATGGCAGTGCCTCCCTGGCCCCGACACGGAACGGCCAGCCAATCAAAGACATGCTGGCCAGCCTGTGTGAGAAGAGAGGCTTCCCGCTAAAAGATGTCATCATCTACCTTCATGGCAAGGACAAGGTTAGCACGAGCCTGCTGTATCTACAGCAGCAGCCCTGGCTTTAAATCAAGAAGCTGTTAAAAAATATTCTGCCGTACCACACTGCAAAGTTGTTTTGCAACAGGCGGCATGAGAAAGATGACTACTCTCTTCCTGTTCCAACATCCTGTCAACCTCTCACTCCCTCTTTTTTTTTTTTGAGAGTTATTTGAAAGCATCTCCGGTGATGCTGACAGCTCTGAAAGTCACCTCTCTGTCTGATGCACTGTTGTTCTGTTTGCAGCTGCCCTTATCTCTGGACCAGGACTGCTCCGTACTGAGAGATCAGCAGGTCTCTCTGGAGCTCCGGGTGACGTTTGCGTGAGTCAACCGTGTTACTTCCTGCTTTTTTTTTTTTTCTTCTCCCTTTGTCACCCTAGCAGGCTTTCACACTCCAGTCACCACTACGGTATGCCACTTCTCACCATATTAGAGGGAAGTCCTTGTGTTAACACCAGCCATAGATTAGTCATCATTCGTGTTGAGTATATTGTCAAATTACCAAATGAAATCAAATTTGAATTTCCTGCTTAGGGTGGCAACATTTTCATACAACATTTCAACATTTTCTATACTACTGTATAACCTTTTAATGTGTGAGAGAGGCTGTCAATAAAATGCATGCATGTTTCAGGCTGGAGATTGCCTTCACTGGTAAGACGATGGGGATCATGGTGAAGTCCAGTAAGACGCTGCATGACGCCATCTCTGCAGTGCTGCAGAAACACCAGCTCAAGCCACAAGAGGCCCTGGTCACCATGGTGAGTGTCTGTATGTGTGAATAAAAGACCATTATACACTCACCGGCCACTTTATAAGGTACACCTGTTTAATATCTAATCAGCCAATCACATGGCAGCGGCTCAATGCATTTAGGCATATAGACATGGTAAAGAGGACCTGCTGAAGTTCAAAGCGAGCATCAGAATGGGAAAGAAAAGGGATTTAAGTGGCTTTGAATGTGGCGTGGTTGGTGCCAGAGAATGGTCTGAAAAAGAGAAACCATCCAGTGGGCCAAAAATGCCTTGTTGGTGCCAGATGTCAAAGGAGAATGTTACAACCAAAGTATTGCAGAAGACCATCTCTGAACGCACAACACGTCCAACCCTGAAGCAGATGAAGACCACACCGCCACTTTATTAGGTACACCTTGCGAGCTAATACAGTGGCCGGTGAGTGTATACAGCCAGTGCTTGACTATTTTTTAAGTTAATAAATGGAATATAAAACTTAAATGATTACTTCAGTTTGATAAACATCTCACTGCAGGAATCTTGTATTTCCAGTAAATTCACGTTGATGACTCACTTACTTTTCAGAGCTGCAGACTTATCTGACATTTTAAAATGTACCACTGAGTAAAAATCAGTCCGTTCGCCCCTCCTGCTTACAACAGCCGTTGCAAAGCAGCCGCTTCCATGTCACCGTGCACGTTAATATTCATATCAAATCTGTAATTTTAATGTGAAAATTAAATGTGCATGACGCACTATTATGTTAGTGGAATAAGTGATGAAGACAACACCCTTTCTGTGATCCATTAATGTGGATTCTCTGACCCATTTCCTCAGTCCCACAAGACTGTGCATCTGCTTGTGTGTAGTCAATCTGTCCAACATGTCTTCATTTCTTGTTCTTCTAGGTTGGAAGTGACGAGCCTCTGAGCATGAGCAGCACCGTGTTCAGACTGGCCAATAAGACCCTACGGCTCGACAAAACCAAAGGTTAATACACTTGACCTTTTTAAAACCCAATGTTTTACTTTAATAGGAGCCAGAGATAATCATGTTTACACCATTTAAATAATAACAATGCTCCTCTGAAAATACAAGCAGCCACAGAATGAATAGAAACCTATTTGGCCATTGAGTAAATGAAATGAGTTCAATTAATTTAAATGAAGGCACATTTTAGCCCTCTGGCCACTGTTGGAGAATAACCAATTTATCACCCAAATCATCAACAACTGTGTTCTCTTCTGCTGCCTGATCCCTGGCTTCTTTGTCACGTAATTGTTTCCTAATGGATCAAAGAAAGTGTTTCTGCATTTCTTGGTTCCCACTTTTTGCTTTTAGCGTCGACGAGAAAGTCTTTTCACTATCCACTTTAGCGCCCTGGTTTTACTGCATCGCTGTCTGCATGTTACTTTGTTTCCTTTGTGCGTCATTTTTTTTCTGTGGGGTTGAAATGTCTCAGTCCATTTGGTTTGTTGAGTGCTTAGTCACTTTGAGTTCACTTACCTCATTTCCCAAGTGCTAAGAGACCAGAACAAACTTCACTTTAGATCAGTGCGTCACACCTCGGTCCACTGCATTCAGGAGAAGTGTGGTTGTATCACAGCAGGGCCAGTTTAATTATTTTATCCTTCTATGCTTTATGTCAGTGTTTAGCACTGTGGGGAAGATGAATTCATAGATGTAGCATGGGCAGCAGTTCACTACTATTTTAATGGAAGTAATGATATTAACTGAGTTGGATCCCTTTTTGTTGTGGTGTGAACAGGAAAAGACCAAACAAACACTCCCAAAGGCAGTGGTTCTGCTGCAGCCACACAGGTGAGTCATTGTAAATGAACCGCTAAACATCAAACAAAAATCTTGTTGCCATCAACTTTATTCTGCATTGCTTCTGTTTAATACTGGCAAGGTCATACATGCAGTGGTGGGTAAGATTTTCAGATTCCTTGCTTAAGTAAAAGTACTAATTCAACAGTGTGAAATAACTCCACTACAAATAAAAGTCCTGCATTCAAAACTTCCTGGAGTAAAAGTACAAAAGTATCAGCATCAAAATATACTTAAAGTATCAAATGTAAAAGTACTCATCGTGCAGAATGGTCCACTCATTGGGCCTCATTCATGAAACGTGAGCAGAACGAATTTGTGTGTAAACCGTTCGCAGACGGAAATTTACGTGCATCTCCGCATTCATCAATATTTTAGTAGCTCCGATCTTTTCGTAGCTACTAACAAAATCTACACATGCTGCTGACCACACGTAGTGCTTGTGTAAATTTAAGAACGCATATAAATAATGCTCGTCACTGTTGCAAATTACAATTTTAATTCATAATGCGTTCTGTTATGTACACAATACGCAGATGCCTTTGAAACATGTGATATAAACATGACAAACGATTAAAAATATAACATATTTAGTTAAATTAGTTGGCAATTGGCGGGATTAAGATTCAGATTAAACTCATAATTGTGAATTATCTATGTAAATTGACGCATCCTGCCTGCAGTTCTCAGAGGTATCATTAAATTAATGCCAGAGTATATCCAATTTCCATACGGCGCACAACGGCAGACAGAAGTAATGCAGGGGTTCAGCGCAGTTGCAAACATGCCAGGTGTTATCGGTGCCATAGACTGCACACACGTACGCATCAAGGCTCCATCCGGTGATGCATTTGCTTACATTAACCGGAAAAACTTTCATTCCGTGAATGTGCAACTGATCTGTGACGCAAAGTGTGTGTTGTTAAACGTTGTGGCACGGTGGCCCGGTGGGACGCATGACGCATTCATCCTGCGTAATTGCGCAGTTGGCACGCGTTTGGAGGATGGAGCTGTGAGAGACGGCTGGCTCATTGGTAAGAATATAGCCTGCATAATCACATGTGTGTGTTATATATGGACTTACCTTTCTATATCCATAGGGGATAGGGGTTACCCACTGACGCCGTGGCTTATGACCCCACTGGCCAGCCCGCAGACACCACAGGAGCATACAATGAGGCGCACGCGGCTACTCGGGCCGTTGTAGAGCGCACCAACGGGGTATTTGGACTCTGAGCGTCCTCCTCCTGTGGCAGATGTACTTTTTTTGTGTGCGCTAATGCGTTTCTTTGCGTCAAGTTTAATGTCAAACCATTTACGTTTAACCTCGGACGTAGTTCTTTGCACTACAGAAACCACATTTACTGCGTCCGTCACCTCCCTCCACGCTTTCGCTTTGCCTGTCCCTGTCACACCACTACTAACAGATGAAAATAAAAAAAATTTTTGGACTCCACTTCTCCCAAAATAACTTCAATCTCCGCTTCGGAAAAAATCTTTTTTCTTTCTCGTTCTTTTTTTCTTTGTGCCATGACTGACAGGTCGACAGGATGCCTCTACACACCTCCTTATATGGTGGTCATTAGCAATTCATGGGCGGGGTTCATGCTAATTGCTGATTATCGGGAGCGCGCTGCCACCTTACGATGGATTGGCATTCATGATCATACACACGTGTTTACGATCAGATCTGAGTTTCCCGCGGCGTTCATGAATCCGGAGTAGGTTTTTAGTAGCGTAGGCTTTTATGTGCAAATCTACGCACAAATCTACTAACGTTTCATGAATGAGGCCCATTGTTTTTTATATATTCAAAATATATTATTGGTGATGCATTTATATAAGCAGTGACTCATTTAAACAACTTATTATACTGTTAAGAGGTTTAATAAAGTCTAATCACTTTAAATGTTTTTTTTTTTTAATGTTAAATCTTGACATGAAAAGTAACAGAAGTTGGCAGCTACATGTAGTTAAGTAAAAAGTACAATGTTTGCCTCAAAATGTAGTGGAGTAGAAGTATTAAGTTACATACAATGGAAATACCCAAGTAAAGTACAAGTACATTCAAATTGTACTCAAGTACAGTAATTGAGTAAATGTGCTTAGTTACATTCCACCACTGCATACATGTTATGCATTATGAAATGACGGCTGATTTATTTGTAATACGATTTTGCATGGGGGGGAGTCAAACTGCTGAGAGGCTTTTGATTATTATCTATATAAATATATAATAAGGGATTGTCATATGAAGTGAATTTGGACACAACCTCAGTGACAGCCATCAGTATTATTTTTCATTTTAGATAATGACTAAGAACATGTGAAACTTTATTTTGTACATCGATAACACTTGAATCTATTTTTGGCTCCAGGCCGGAGCAGGGGGTGTGGAGGCCCGATCATCGATGCAAGCCAAGACTCGGCCCAAACCCAGTAAGAACCGCGAGATGGACGGTAGGACATCTTGGCAGTATCTAGTAGAGTTGGGTGACATGCAGTAATATTTACTGTAAGATGATAGATGTTCAACAAGTCAGATTTTTCCAAAGTGTATTTATATTAAGGAATCCATAGGAAAAAACTGTTCAAGAGCAAAATCAATCAATCGCAGCCAAAATAATCAATGCACAAAAGCTTCAAAATTCACAAATGGGTTATTTACTGATGTATTATGTCGTAGCACAAAATTAAAAGTGAAAATCTCTTCAGCTGGTGTTAATCGTGGACCTTATTTAAGGCATTTAACCAAATGCCCACTGGAAAAAAAACAGCCTTCAAGCAGAAGTGCAACATGCTCACTCATTTCTTGGTTTCTGGAATCCTTCCTGCAGCACTTTCTGATCCCAATTCAAGAATCTTAACACCATAGACAGATTAGAAATAGCAGTGTTACTTATTTATTTGAAACAAATGCCAGAATTTGCATGATGTATTTTGTCTGCCAGGGTTTCTGGACATGCTGACGAAGGCTCAGGGCTGCAGGGTTGATGACCAGCGAGGCCTTCTGACCAAAGAGCAGCTGCAGGTCCCTCTGTTCCTGCAGGTGGCCTCAGACCAGGGAGACGACACCGAGCCAGACAAACCCAGTACAACCGGCTCCTCCACTGCAGCCTCCATAGAGACGTCAAGTTCAGCCGGAGCAGCGGAGGAAACTAAGAAATCTGCTGAATCTGAAGCCAAAGACTTAAAGGAAACAGCAGTTTGAGAAACGTTTGTGTGTGTGTGGGATGGACAAAGACACAATCAAACTACAACCAACATCTCACAATGTCATGAGACCAGTCATGTCAAAAGACAGAAAAATGGTCAAGCACTTTTTATGATTGTTTACAAATAAGCTCTGAGACAAGCGTGCTACCATCTCTGCTACTGGTAATTGGCCTCTTGAGGCAATATAAAAAGAAGAAGAAGAAAGATCATGGCAAGCATATAGTATATAGTATAGTGTCATTTCAAAACACTACACATGTTAATGGGAAGAATGTTTGCTATGAATTGTTTTTATGTATCCATAATGTTTTGAAAAGAAGTTTTAGCTCCATGATTCACCCTGAAGCCAATGTGTTTGTTTTAGTGTTCCCTGATGTTTAAAGTTGTACAGTTTGCCGTTAACATCGCTTTAATTTCTCACAATCTCACATTTCAGCCATGCTTTGTTCTAAACTCTAAGCAAAAAAATGTTTCTGCACAGGACTGTCCAAAAGGGGGTTTTGAAGTGTATTGCACAATTGTTTTTTCTTTATTTGAATTAAGATTATTGAATATTTTTACTGAGATGAGATTTTAATATTTTAAATGACTAATTTTCATTTCCTTGCTTACTTGCCGTTTTGGTACTTACATGCACTTGTTTGCTGTGATGGCACTTTGAGAAGCCCTGGTCAAGTCCTGTTTCCTTGTCACTTCAGACTTCACCTCAGGGTCCACATCATGAATTAGTAATGTTATATTACAGGGAATCAATCAGATGGTGTGATCATCAAAAAAATATCCCACAGGGTGAATCCAAAGAATTAAAAGTGTTTTATGATGAAATGGGATCCTTTCTTTCTGTTTCTGACGTTGAGGAAAAGTGTCAGGGTTTTAGTCGTCTGAAGAATGTTTTGGATGAATCACTGAGGTCAGTTTCGGGCTTGACAAATAGTACGTGATTTGGTTGTATATGTGGTGCAGCCAGACCCCACTGGCTCAGTGGGCTGGCTGTATGACTCATGCAGTGTATAAAAAAGGTCTGATGTGTATCTGTCCGTGTCGGTGACAAATGTAACAAGCTTTGATTACATTATTTTGAGTCTTTGGCGTACTGTACAGTGATACAATTTGCAGATGATGTGGCTACGCCTTTCTTACCAACAATGGGCCCAATTATAGAGCTGAGATTAACCACTTCTACAACTGCTGATGAACATAAAGTGTGGACAGAACTATGCTGATATAATTTACCACAACATTTATTCAGAGTTGGGAATGAGCATTGTCTGTACTGAACAAGAACAATCTAGACTGTTTTTAACCTCTTCCAAAGTCTCATTTTTGTCTCTTTTTAAGAGGGAGCCATTGGATTTTGAGCGGTTTCATAGCAGGTTGACAGCACATGTTGTATATTTCTCTGAAGATTAATTCGAGATGCAGCTGTGTCAAGTTGCTTCTATCATAAATAAAATGGAGTTTTTTTTAAGTTTATTCAAAATTTAAGGACAGAACATTCTGATGGAGGTATATAAAGGTAATTACCATGCTCAATTATGTCTTAGAAGTTGTTGCATCAACTTGGGGGTCAATCCCCTTTATTACACAGATTTGGTGGTAAATTTAACCATTTATCACCACAATAAAATGCTGCTATGGGGACTAACATCACACATGAATACAACTGGGCTCATTGACTCTAAAGTATGCTTAACTTTCAAGTAATACCAAATTTATGAAATTCCAAGACCGTAGTATGCAGTAATATTCAAAAAGGCAAAAATAACACATTTGTACTGCATGAGAAAAACTTTTGCCCTGAACTGCATGGAACTGCATGGAATTGCATAAAGTTGGCGTGCCTGCAGACTCAGAACTATTACATATATTGGATTTGACTTCCAATGAACGGCGCCTGGCTCTGCCCCCCGTTGGTCCAAGGCAATCCAGACTCTTTGCACTTCTTGTTCCCCGCTGGTGGAACACACTACCAGTTCCTACCAGAGCAGGGGCGTCCCTCTCTACCTTTAAAAAACTCCTGAAGACCCAGCTCTTCAGAGAGCATCTTCTCTCCTAGACCACATGATAACTCTACTCCTCAAAGAATTGTCACTAGCACTAATAGCTCTTATTGCACTATACCTTGATTGTTTGCTTTTTACTCTTCCTGTAAGTCGCTTTGGATAAAAGCGTCTGCTAAATGACTAAATGTAAATGTAAATGTAAAATTTGCAGGATGTAAATAACAAACATGGCAACACCCCACTGTCTCTAAATGGTTAATTCTGAGAGTGGTGAAAACTGGAACTATATCTGCAGGTTAACTTTGGAGTGTTTCAAGCCCCTTCCCTACAAACTAGCATGGCATGGTTTTACCAAAGGATTCATAATGTCTTATAGCTTCATATGATACCAGTGTCTTCCAGCTTTCAAACTGAGTGTGCTACAGCATCTTAAAGACTGTGATGTCAGCCAAGGACACTGGCATCCTAGTCAAGGTTAAGGATTAAACTGGGTAGCTAGATAACTGGGGAACCAATGTCCAATATTACTTAAATGACAGACCAGTACACTATGGATTTAGCTCACAAGAACACAGCAGATTCACTTCATCCCGTAAAGCCTGAATATGAACTTCATCATTCATTGTCCCATACAATTTGGCACTTTCTTTAACCTGCACTTAATGTCCTTTATGACTTCCCAAATTATGCCTTTCATGATGTTTTTATGCTCCTTATGTGCATTCGCTGTCGTGTGTGGTTGATGTTCTTTGGTATTCTTTTATACTCTTTGTGCAAAGAAAATTCCCTCAGGGGGAATAAAGGTTTCATTTCATTTATTCGTCCTCATAAAAGGAACCTCCATCTAAAATGCCATCATGTAATGATGTCATTTTTTGCACGGTGATGGTGGGTCATAGCAGTGCTGTGATTGGCTCTTTAAGATGGGTTTGTAGCCAATGACTGGCCTCATCTGTCTACAGACTTGTTGCTGGAAGGTGTTTTCCATCTAAGGAGCCTGGGAGGACTATTATGGGGTGCATTTGGCTATTGTATGGGTTACAAAACCAATTAGATGAGTCATCGATGGATTCATCCACATGGATGATGTCAGCAGCATGCATATTTCAGCGTACGTGACAGTATAGAGGTTTTGGAAGCCTCTCATTCACCCACCTTGCAGATGGTGATGTAATTACCTGAGAGCGTGAGAAATAAAGCATTAATGTGTAGTAAATTATACCTGGTTGTCACACCCACAGCTTCTGTCTCCCAGGCAGGAGACATTAGCATACGCTGTGACCGGCACACCTGGCGTCATATGTGTGTGTATGTGTGTGTCCATGCATGAGTGGTGCGTCGGCGGAGCTATGAATGGGCAGAAAGGGGTGTGCTCTCTCAGACACCATAGCAGCAGTGAGATGAGGAGTGCCATCTACTCCACTGCACGTCTGTACTAAGAGAAGCAAGAAGGGAGAAAAGGAGGTGAGTGTCTGAATTTCCCCCGGGCATTTGACTAATCTCGTTTTGGGGGTGATCGCTGTGCTTGTTCAGTAGTGGATGTGTTCTGCCTGCCCTTTTTCTCTCTCTGTCACTCCCATCATTCATTCTCTCCTCCTGTCTGTCACTCAGTGCCTCTCTGTGCTTGATTATGTCTTATGCTATCTTGAGATAAAGCTCTTCATCTCCTAATTCATAGAAAAGCTCACATATTGTGTATCTCTTTTCTCTGTCTTTGTTATTTACTTGCTTCCAGTAATCTACATTGCGATGAATAAGAAACAGGTTTTGGATATCTGGGAAGTGTTTATTTTCTGAACTCAATCCTCTGCTAATGGGAGCTCTGAATGGTGCTCAGTGTGCCTTTGAGTGTCCTGCAGAGGAATACATAAGTGGTGTAAAACAAAACCCATCCATCAGATCAATGCTTGCACATTACTGTGCACTGAGAGATTCTGCTCAGACGCTGAAGGACAGACTCTGTGATCTGTGTGTTAAAAATGAAAACGATAGTGGATTCATTTGCACTGACTCAGTTATCAGGTGAGATACACATGCTCGAGCTGTGATTCAGGCTGGGAGCAGCTGTGTTGGTCGACTACTGACTAATTTCAGTCAGCTGGGGGAACCAGAGTGAGTGTGTGTGTGTGTGTGTGTGTGTGTGTGTGTGTGTGTGTGTGTGTGTGTCTCTGTGTGACACCTGAGCGTGGCTGAACAGACAGCCCATCATCATCAATTACAGGACATAATGTCCTTGCCTCTGTGAGCCGTCTTAATGTGCTCTCCACTGCCGGTGCAGATACTGCCCACATGCTCACCTTGGTGCTCGAGCCACCTCTGTGTGCGTGCATGTGCTATATTGGCCTCTATAATTATTCACATCCTGTGCTAGTGATCTTCTTTGATATGCATGTTCAACAGCACAGATGTGGTGAGGCGACAGTGTGAGGCCAGACTTCAATTTAACCTCCTGGACTAGAATTATGGGGAATAGTTGACCCAGAGGAGCGGGAAGTATTTCCAGGGATATAATCATTTAACCCACAGCTGAAAGGATATTCTCTGTCATGATTTCTAGATGAATGAATTAACATTGATGGCCACCAGTTAGAGACACAATGAGAAGTGATTGTGTCTTAAGCAAGTAGTCATTTGGCAGATAGAAGCTTTCAAGAAGACAACAGGAGAGATAACTATATATCTTGACTGTCCACCTAAAAACAAATTATTTGTCCAGAAAGAAAGAAAGAAAGATAGATAGATAGATAGATAGATAGATAGATAGATAGATAGATAGATAGATAGATAGATAGATAGATAGATTTTTGAGACAGACAACATATGTGTTCATATGTTTTGGAGGACTCGTGTGAAACTCTTTATTTCTCACACATTAAAAAATGAAGCTTAAGAAGTTCATGTAGTGCTTCTCAGTTGGGGAGTTAATTAGAGTTGACCCAACCTTCAAAGATTTGAGCTAGGCCAATCTTGCTCTCTGCTGGTGTTATGGATTCAAATCCTCAGAACAGATTTTCTTCCACAGTAATGCAGATGCTCAGATCAGCATTTTATTACAGGCTGTAAAGGCTAATTACTTTAAAATAACTTTTCTACCTCAGATTTATCATCCTCCTCTTGCGATGTCTCAGTCAAAGTAATGATAGAAGGAGGAAAAGGAGTGAGAAAAGACTGCCAGGCTAAATATTCTATTTGCCCGTCTTTGCAGAAAGAGTTCTTGAGTAGCTTTTAAGACAAATGTCCAGGCGTTACTTTTGTGTGTGTATATCCCAATGTCCACGTAATAATGTATGAGCATTTTGGGCATTTGTGTGTGTACATTTTTTATGTATGCATACCACCAAGAGGCGTTGTGTTTTCGGATGTGTCACCTTGGCTGTTGTTAGCTTGCTCATGTGGATTAATCGATGGAGAAGTGTTTCTCAAAGCCACGGGGCTTTTCTATCTCGGCTACAGAGGAGATGCACTTCCACCCGCTTCAGTCTAGCCTATGCGGCCCTTCGTCTTCGGCCTTGTCTCAAAAGAAGGGATTCCTAGTCTCACTGAAGGAGGTCAGGCAGTGACAGAGGAAAGCATGGGGGGAGACAAATCATTCTCATTTAGGTCATTTCCCTCAGTGAGCTGGTCAGAGAGCACTCAGGACTCACTGAATGCGTGCCCTGCCATCAAGGCTGAGATTATCCTCCTCTATCCCTCAAAGGGCTTTAATGCACATTTTAGAGTAAGTGCATGGAGCACAACAGTCTTGTATACCCCTGGGTGGGCCAACTGAACCAACATGTGCGCATAATAGGTCTGATGTATGAAAGAAGCAGGCAACACTCCACTGGGTCGGTCCCTCTGGAAGAGATCATTCAGTTCCTGCAGGTAAGCCTTGTTAAATATCAAATGTATTCCAGTCCGTGGAATTTAATGGAGTTCCTCGCAGCATTAACTGACGTCAGCCATCACAGTGGGTGAGTGAGCTCCTGTCAATCAGCTCCCATTCATTCTTCATGAGCCCTGCATGTTTCCTGTTGAGCAGCAGGCTCAGCCAGAGAGGGTGGTAGACGAGCCTCTGTCACTTCAGTAAGAAAAGGAAGAGAATTTCCAAGCTTCACTTTTGGCTCTGTGGACATGGCAAGCCAAGAATGTGGGAGACTTGTCGAAATTATAATGAAGAAATAATTTTATCTTTAGTTGATATATTGCACATAATTGCTAAAACTCAGCTACACAGTTAGCACTCTTGCCTCACAGCAAGAGGGTTGCTGGTTCGACCGTGGCCTGCGGCTCTTCTGTGTGGAGTTTGCATGTTCTCAACGTGTCAGCGAGGGTTCGAACCATAGACAGTATAAATAATGGATGTAGTCACCTTGATGACGTCACCCATTGGTTTGTGGACTGCCTGTTGGAAGCATTGAGTTCAGCGTTAGACTCGTCGCCATCTTCCACGCATCTTGTTTCCGATACGGGGAGCAGACCATATTTGGACTGTGGAGGAACGAGAGGGATCTGACGACACTGACTACAGCCTCTACACCTCAACCTGACTGAGAGAAGCCGCTGCTAATTCATGTTTACATTAACTGGGATGTTAATTTTGGCTAGCAAAAAACAAAAACAAAATGTACGTTACTTACCTCAAAAAAATGAGCAGCGACTCCTTGGAGTGTCTGTTAGTCCAACCTGAACAAGGCATTTTTATTGAACAAAACGTTCAGATAAACAGCAAAAATACAGTGTGAAAGGGTCACAGTCTCAAAGTTATGAGACCAAACCAGTAAACATACTTTTTAATGTCTACATAATGTGATATATAACTTTATTGACACGTTGCTGTGGATACGCATTGTTCTGCTTCTCTCCTGATGACAGCTCGCCTTGTTAGTGACATGTCAATCAAAAGTAGCCACGCCCCAAATCATACGATTCTTTATCTTCTATTTTCTTCTAAATGGTGCCATTTTTTGAACTATTAACATCAAATTGTCTTGAAGAAGATTTTTTACAAGCGATTGAGACCACAGAGTTGTCCTAAAAAAATTCTGAGGTAATAAATCAAGTGAGAAGTTTTCTCAGTTTGCATTGAAAAGGATGGACAGAAATGTTTTTGCAGCCAAACTTAGCACCCCCTGTTGGAAATTTTCGGTAGACTACAGGCTTAAGGCACTTCCTGGTTTGCCTCCATGCTCAGACCTGGAGGTTGCTGCCTGGTTCGCACCAGGTACACCGGCTTCCTCCCACATTCGCAAATCAGGCAATTTGTTTTGATCGGTGAATCAAAATTGCCCATAGGAGTAAATGAGAGCGTGATTGTCTGTTTCTGTCACCCCTGTGATAGTGTGGGTGTACCTCGCCTCTTCGCCCAATGTCAGCTAGGATCGTCTCCAGCCCCCCTCGACCGGTGCTGATAAGAGGTTAAGGATAATGTATGAATGAATGCTAAAACTCAATAGCAATGTTTCCATTAACATCAAACCAATTTTGAAGCAACATTTTTCATATAGCATTAAAGAAATTGCGAATTAGAGATGTTTCCATCAACTGGTTAGATTGAATAAACAAAGCTGCATAAACATACTTTGATCAGAAGATGGCAGGTTAATGTATTGCTGTAGGCTAATCCGACAGTAAACAGTAGAAAAAGAGATTGACCAAGAGAGTAAAAAATAAATAAAAAAGGTTGCTATTCGTACAATTTAACTAACTACTACTACTACTACTACTAACTCATTAAAAAAAAAAATAGTTTCCATCTCCTGTTAATTGCATTAAATATTTTTCCAGAAAGACAAAATTACCACCAGCGAGCGTTAGATTTGTTATTGTTAGCAATACTGTTATGTACTTACATATTGAAGAGAAGTCATGTAACACACATGCTTTTTCAACTCAAACCACAATATTCTCCTAAACTTAACCACACTGTGACCCTTTCGCAATGGTAACCATGTGTTCAGAATGTCAAAGAAAAGTATAATGTAAATGACCATTAAATGCATGCAAAACACATAATGACAAAAGTAATATTTAAAAATAAAAGTTAGAGAAATGTTTTAGGTAATCTAATAATGTAATCATAATTTTGAGGCCAGGTCCATTTCCTTGGTGTTTCTTACAGGAACATCTTTTGGAGCTCAGCTGTCATTATTTTCCCCTGAGGGAGGCCACAAGATGTAGCTTTGGAAAAACAATGTTAGTGGACCTTGTGTTGTGTTTCATTTTTATTCTCCAAACTGCTTTTTCCATGTTCAAGAATGAATCTGAAGTCACCCATTTTGTTCAGAGAGCTTAATATCAGTGCTTTATTATGATCGATTGAAACATCTTTCAAACTATCCCCAGTATCTTACCGCCATTAGAAACTCATCTGTGTCTCCAAAGGCCCGAGCAGAACAGGAAATCACTAAACCACCATTCACTCTGACATGCCAAGGAGCACTTTGATTGATCTGATCTAACAGGTCAGACGTTAGACAGAAGCAGACTTTGACAGGCAGCTCTGAGATCGTTGGAGTATAAAAATCTGTCTCAAGCAAATAGAGCCAGACCCAGAGGTGTTTTGTCCCCGGCCACCAGGGCTCCTGACACCAGCTGTGGATCTCACTGTGACAGTGGGCTGGTAATCACTGTGGCCTTTTAATTCTGCAGAAATTCTTGTTTGTCTCTGACTCCCAACTGTGTGAGGGTGTTTTCTATTTCACTTACCCATTCAAATGGGAGTTTTCTTCCTTCCTTTGTCTATACACATGATGTCTCTAAAAGGCTTTTAATCCATCCATTGCAGTTTTATTCAATTTGTTGTTTATTTTATTTTTCTTCACCCTGTTTTCTCTGGTTTAAAACTTGATGGCTGGCAGTCTGTGCAGAATCTCTGCTGTTTTCAGTTACAAAATTATTATTATTTTTAAAAAAAAGTTTTTAATTTTCTGCTGTGTCTGTGCTGTGTTTCTGCCTGTAGAATGAAAAAAAAAAAACTTTAAACCAAATCAAATGCAGGTGACACAGGTGTGCTTTTCTTTTTTTCTTCACGAAGCAAAATAAGAAGCAATAATTGGAGCAGCGGGTGCAAATCTCAGTGTGACAATAAGAACCAAACTCTGAGGAAACTACCCAGCAAAGTCCTCAGAGCAGTAAAGGTGGAGCAGCAGCGCTGGATCCCTGATTCAGAGTCGCCATCTAGTGAAAAGAGGCCAAAACTGCACATTTATTAGCTTTCATGTGTCTTAGCTTTATGCTTATATTAAAATGGGAAAAAATGAATGTGGTTACTTTTTTAAACTAAAATATGATTGCAAAAAACAATAAATCTTATACCCTATACCTTAATTTGTTCAATATTATAATATATTACATAGTCGCCCTTAAAGTTGGAGTAAAAGATTTCTTTTACCTCTTTCCATATAATGATTGACAATGTGAGTTACTCTTGACAAATTAAGTGTATATTTTCTCAAAACTTTTATAATAAATCTCTTCCAAACATAGCAATTAAAACAAAGTCACAATTAACTAAGGATTGTGTCTGAAAACAAAATTATTCCAACTTTATGGGCGACCGTGCACTTTACCTATACTCGTAACTTTTCACTTTACCTTGTAACTACCTTTTAACTGTCTGTAATCATATATTCCATATGTTTACTCCCACTCACAGACTTGTTGTATATAACTAAGTAATGCGTCTTTAATTGTTCTTGTGTAGTTGTACATTTCTTATCTTTACTTCTACTTATGAACTAGTTATATATAACTTTTAAATGTTTGGTTTTACTTCTCTAATTATCTTATTTCTGTCTTTATCTTATCTTACCTTATCTTTTCCTTTTTTATTATTTTATCTGATCTTTCTCTTATATTAACCCTTTATCGGGCGAAGAACCATATTTCATATGCCTCTTCATGAGGTCTTAGAACCACATGGATAATAATCACAATACTACTACTACTACTACTTCTACTACTACTACTACTACTACTACTACTACTACTAATAATAATAATAATTATTATTATTATTATAGTTATAATAACTCAATTGACCTTGATTTGCAACATAAAAATGAAAGATTTTGAAAAAAGCAACAAAAGTAAAAGTCTTGTAATATCCTCTGATAACACTTTAGGGTTAAATCTTTCAATTTCCAAGTATTCCAGTGAGTGGCCTATAAAGAGCTACAAATGTCTTGCATTTAACTATTGTTGTTGCAGAAAACCACCAACCAATGTTCTAGTCCGGGCGCAGTAATTTGCTGCCCACTGCTCCTTGCATGGTGTGTTCACTGGTGTGTAAAAAAAAAGGATGGGTTAAATGCGGAGGTTGAATTTCCCCATTGTGGGATTAATAAAGTAATCTTCTTCTTCTTCTTCTTCTTCTTCTTCTTAGTTGCACAACCACAGTATTCCAAGCGATACCATCTCATCGTAAACCTACATCAGCACTGAACTCCTCCTGAGAATATTCAAGTCAGACATGGAACAGAAGGGGAATGAGGTGAGTGAACTCCTGATAAACTGTAGAGAGTATATATTTAAGTCGTTGTGGCCCTGTCTGATATGATGCTCTCTGTGTGTCTGTAGTGTCCCACCACCACCTCTCCTCAGAAGCACATGAAGAACAGGTCCAAATCCACAGATGAAATGCAACAGACAAAGAAGGTGAACAACAACATTCATACCTCCTAATGTTTCACACTCAGTTTTTATAGTTGCATACTTTTATAGTCATCAGATTTAATGTTCCTCTCCTTGTCCAACCCTACAGGCCTTTTCCTCACAAAAATCCCTCCCGGGCAGACCGGAGCTGGAGAAAGTGAAGGTGAGCTTCATGCATTTAAATACCTAAAAACATAAGTTATGCATGTATTTGTATATCATTGTTTTCAACATATTACGTATTTTTCAATGTGTTTCTTTGTTTTTCAGGAGTTGGCTGACGGCTCCGACACGCCGTCGTCATCCACAGAAGAACTGAAGTGATATTCATAAAGGTCATCTTAAAGATCATCATAAACAAACATGAAAATGTACATATGTACACACTGAAACATAATAAATAATATTAAAGATAATAGTGAACTAGATTATAGAACACACAAGCATTGGATTATGATTGGTTGAAGGAAACTGTATAAAAAATGGTAAATTGAACGCACACACACACACACACACACACACACTCACGCACACTGAAACAATCACCCCATGATGACGCTGTTTCATTGTACTGTGAGTCTCGTTTACGTACCACACTGAATATGTATTGACAATAAAGTGATGCTGTTGAGTGAATCTGTTTTTGCTCTCTTTCACATGAAACACCTGACAGTTGATGCTGAGGCTCAAAATGTAGCTTTGACTATTGCATAACTTGATGCGATGACGAAGAGGAGTAACAGCTGTGAGCTGAGCACAAATATTTAAAAAAACTGCTGCTCACATCTGCTGTGGTGTTAGTGTGTTAGCATGTGTGTGCATTTTACCGTAGTCAGGAGAAGACAACACATGTGGACAAAAAATACAGATTTTTTTTATTAGAGGATTTGACTGAGTCTCTTTTAAATCACTTTGATCCCAAAAAACATAAAATCAACAAAAATACATTCATACATTTATTCATTATCCTTAACCGATTATCCGCACTCCTGGTATTCTTCCTGGACAGGTCGCCAGACTATCACAGGGCTGACATATAGATAAAGACAATCCTGCTGGCATTCACACCTACGGGCAATTTAGAGTCAACAATTAAACCTAAGTGCATGTTTTTGGACTGTGGGAGGAAGCTGGAGTACCTGGAGAGAACCCACGCTGACACGGGGAGAACATGCAAACTCCACACAAATACATTCAATCATTCATTACCATTAACCGCTTATCCGCAATCGGGTCGCGGGGGCTGGAGCCGATCCCAGCTGACATAGGGCGAGAGGCGGGGTACACCCTGGACAGGACGCCAGACTATCGCAGGGCTGACACATAGAGACAGACAATCAATCTCTCATTCACACCTACGGGCAATTTAGAGACCCCAATTAAACCTAAGTGCATGTTTTTGGACTGTGGGAGGAAGCCGGAGTACCCGGTGGGAACCCACGCTGACACGGGGAGAACATGCAAACTCCACACAAATACATGTTATATAAAAAACAAATATAATGACAGAAGGTCAAGAGGTTAGTACACTGGTGCGAAAATATAAATACAATATATAAAACAAAGAATCAAAAACAAATTAAAAAACAGTGGAGTGAGACTTTGAATTCAAGCTCTCAAAAATATTGTTCTTATAGCGCCTCCCAGAGGTCAGAAAAAAATGTAGATGATGGCTTTATCTTTTGGTCTGACAGGATGCAGCTTCATCTGGGCTTTTCCCAACTAGTTTGACCAACAACTACAGCATACTATCAAACTTACTTCTTCTTACAGTTCAGGATACAAAACTTTGATATCAAAAAGCTCAATAATTATTTTTGCAAACTTTCACATCTAAGATTGATTGACTCACTCAAAGTTTTCAAATCTCCCGTTGAGTGTATAATATCACACTGGATAATTAATTCCTCCACCACAAGTAAAATTCCTGCGTTTAAAACTTACTTAAGTAAAAGTACAAAAGTACCAGCATCAGAATGTACTTAAAGTACCAAAAGGAAAAGTACTCGTTATGCAGCATGACCCCACGCAGATTGTTTTATATATTCCAAATATACTATTGTATTATAATTTTTGATGCAATATATATGCAGCATATTACTGTTGTCCATGTAGGTTTGATTTCAACTACATAATATATTGTTATGTTTTCATTTATACACAAGCGTAATCATTTTAAATATATTTTTTCATGTTAAATCTTGACTTGAAAAGTAACTAAAGCTGGCAGCTAAATATAGTGGAGAAAAAGTACAATATTGGCCCCTAAAATGTAATACAGTTGAAGTATGAAGTTACATATGTGGATATACTCAAGTAAAGTAAAGTAAATGTACTTCATTACATTCCACCAGTGTATATATTCTACATATATACAGTCTTGGAAAAAAAATATTAGACCACTCTTTCTTCAATTTCTTGTTTATTTTAATGCCTGGTATAACTAAAGGTACATTTGTTTGGACAAATATAATGATAACAACAACAATAGCTCATCAAATTTTAATTTAAGAGCTGATATCTAGACATTTTCCAGGGTTTTCTTGATAATAACCAAAATCATTATCAAGAAAACCATGGAAAATGGCCAGATAATACAAATGTACCTTTAGTTGAACCAGACATTAAAGTGAACAAAAAAAATATGAAGAAAACAAGGGTGGTCAAATAATTTTTTTTAACCCTTAATAGGGCACTCATTGAAATACTTGCAAATTCCAAATTTCAACCCTAGAGAATATTGGACGATATTACATTCTGCCAGAATGTGTAAAAACACATATGGACCCAGGGGAGGGGGGTAATATTTAGAGATTTTTTTTTACGAGATTAAAGTGGCAAATCTACAAGAAAAAAATTGCAGACTTATGAGATTTAAAGTGGTGAATCTGCAAGAAATTTTTTTGCAGATTTATGAGATTTAAAGTGGTGAATCTGCGAGGAAAAAAAAAATTTCCCCACTTTTTTTCTCGTAAATCTGTGACTTTTTTCGCGCGGATTTGCAACTTTTTTCTCTAAATATTACCTCCCTCCACTGAAGTTACCAAATACAGTTCTTCGCCCGATAAAGGGTTAACATCATAGACTGTATAAAGGTTAACATACTGCATGTACGTGCTGAGGAGCAGGGGAGGATTAACCGTGTGTACCTGCAGCTCATTGACTGACAGGTGATTTGAGTGGCAGGTTGGGCTATGATGACCCGGTGGCCTCTGTTTGCTTTATCCCCGGGCTGAGCAGCAGCCTCCCTGTGACTTGTACATCTGGAGAGGGGATTACCAGCATCATGTTGGAGAGGGGGGTTTAACAAATAGCTCTGGAGCGGCGCCAGAGATTTGGCCATGTGTGTATAAGTGATTACATGTGTGTGTCCATATGTGCATGCACGTCTCTGTGTGTCTTTTCCCACTGCTTAATACTGCACCAGATCTGAAGCATTTATCCCCTCGCCGCCATTGACGGCAGCAGCCTCGGCTCCGGTCCAGCGGCCTGCACATCAACAGAGCTGTTATCTCTCTCTCTGGCTCTGAGCCCTCATAACAGTTTGGAAAGTAACGACTCTAGTCTAGTGGGTTATTAAGTTCTGCTCCTCTGAGTTCATGGCTGCAAGTCTGAGGTCAGCAGGTTTGGCAGATTTGGTTGAGAGCACTGCTGATATGACAGAACCGTAGCTGGACTAATTGTTAACAATTACCCTGTTAGTCAGACTGATATGGCCAAGACATTGTCTGTGGGTAGTGAGGTGTGTAGAAAAATGTGTGTATGCATGTGTTAAGAGGATCTCACAAAATCTCTATGATAGTTTATTTCCAATCACAACATGCTTGATCTTGAGTCCTAGCAAAGTACCTAAGCACCTGAACATTCTGTACAAATCACGCAGATTACTGAGTACATGTTTGAAATACTTTCACAGACTTATCTCGTGCAAGAAACGATCCTTTATTACGCTGGCTTGCATCTGTGCCAAACTACAGAACATGATGAAAACAGCTGACTTGAAAAGCCAGTGGTGTTTCCAACATTCACCACTAGGTGTCACATTTCTCCTGCTCATACACGTGAAACTACAAGAGCCTCAAAGTTTATTCCATCAAACAGAACCTCTTTATCTCAGGGTCTTTATCTGGACCCAGGTCAGGTGAAAAACAGCTGGTTGAAAAAAAAACATCATTCATCACGTAACAAGCAACGTGCTTTCCCAGCTCATGCATCATTAAGTTAAGGGTTTGTGTTATTGATTAACAATGAGGTGTCTGATGATGGAGCAAGTTAATCGACAAGAGGTGAGGTGTTACCTGCTGGCTTATTTAAAGATGATCTACACTTCAGTTTGATGCTTTCCTTTCCAGGGGGTCCTACACAACTGTTTCTGACCAGGTAAGATGCTTTACTGTGTATGTGGGTATCAAATATTTATGATGAGTAAAGTTTTTTTTGTCAATACTGAATGTTTCTGTTATTATTTTAAATTAATCTTTCATTTTTAATGGAAATCTCTGGCCTTTTGTCTGAATCTGTGGCGCCAGGAGTAGGAAAGTCAGCCATCACTCACTGACAGCTGTTACTAAAAGTTTCGTTCATCCTTTTTTTATGCTTCAAGTAAACTCAAGTAAAAAGAAACTTAAACTGCATATACATATACATCTTTTTTAAATGTATATTTTTCATATTTTTTTTCTTTGTCATGAATCAAAAATCAAAATACATTAATTAATTAAATTATATAAATACATCGATGAATATGCCTCCTAAGTTGTTGCAGCAATTGCAAAGTTGATATAACTGATTATTACAAATTTCACCATTTTTTTTTTTTACCAGCGAAGAATTTGTAAGAATTGGTATCCAAAATTCCACATCAGGACACCAAGAGCTTGATGAACACGATAGAGAAATCCATGCTGTAATTTGGAGTCAAATCTTTTGACATTTTGAAAATTTCTGTTGAATTGCCTTTTTTTGGATGGCAAGCACTTCTCTTCTGCGAAACCACTTTATTGTCATTGCACTGAGGAAAGCCACACATCCTCTGAATGATATAGGTCTCTTCAAGGTTTCAAAAAGCTGTGAATTAAATGCTACTATGGGGACTAACACATGAATACAATTGGGTTTATTTTGTCCACTGTGTCCAAAAGTCCAAGAGTGTCAGCTTTCCATGTGATTCCAGGACAGTTTGGGGACACCAGTATACAGAAATATTTAAATGCAATAGGCAGAAAAAAACACATTCATCCTGCATTAGAAACATACTTCATTGTAAAATGCATGGCAAAAGTCGTGGGCATCCACATAAACCATTTCTATTCTGATATCTTCAGGTCAGAAGTCAGGGGGCAGCTTTGCATGGTTGGTACCAATGGATTCCTTAGTTTTTCTAGATTTCATATCACACCAGTATGCACACACTAGCTTTAAAACTGAGCCTGCTGGAGTCTCTGAAAGGCAGAGGGTTGGTTTGTTATGAGGTACGAGAACAACATTATGTGCATACATACACAAAAAACACACAGAAATGCACACAATTTTCACAAGTACATTCAGAGTATATTCAGCTGCAACTTATGGAATGTGTCTCACAAACTCCCACATGCAGATAGACGTACATATGCTAACGGGCCCTCTGTGCTCATCACAACCTGCAGGAGGATGCCACACAGAATGAGAAAGATGCAGCGACTGTAATTACTGTAATTTCGACTGCCGTAATTGCTGAATTCACTTCCATCCTCTTTGCTTTACAGAGACACATTAGTACTCCCTCCTCCACTGGAGTCCCCAAAATATGGCAAAGTGGATGACATGAAAAGGGGGAAAAACAGTTCTCTTTAAAGCGAGAGCGTGAACATCTTTGAAGGGAGTTGCTGCTCTATAGTCGGTGGAGAGTCCCTTTAAGAGCTGACTCGCAGCTGCAGGAAACTGAGTACAAGACAAGTTACATTGATACTAATGTGTCCTTATTGACTTTGACAAGGCATTCATTTGTTGAGAGGCCAGACGATTCCTCCCGGTGTATGTAGTTTAAGTGTGCAATTTGACCTTGAATCAAGAGCAGCTGCCAATTACAAACAATGTGTGCTGCCTTTGTTCCATCATAATTGCTTGTCTGTTGATCTCAGTAGAGTTATGAGACATGCTGGTCTCCTTTGGCTTCTTTTTACTGCTGCAGGTGGCTGATAAACACATCCACTCTTTCGTGTTCCCTCCACAGCCGTGTCATCCTGTGATTTTAATTACCTCCATGTCTCCACACAGCATCCAAAGCACCATGTCGTCTCGACCTATAACTATAGTGTCTTCTGGACGCAGCAAAGGGCTCAACTGCAGCGGTAACTTGTTAGATTCAATTCCCATCGTTCTGTCTTTGTAATGCTTCAAAGTTGAGTGTATACTCTTGTTATCAGATGTGAGGTTGCCTGGCACTCAGCTCTCCTCACAGCTGAAACTCCACCAGGAGGAGGACGGGGAGTCCGGCATCGGCTCCACCCTTGACCTGAGCAGCTGCTTTGACTGCAACAACCAACATACCAATCACCGCTCTAGCAAGCCTTCACTCAGGGGGGCAGACAGACTCCCTAAAGAGAAAGGTACAAGAGTGGCATGAAGAGGAGAATTGTGCGTTTGTGTCCTGGCTTGGCAGCAGGTCTGATCTCTTTGAAAAGGCAGATAAAAAACAGCAGAAGCCGAACCGCATGCTTGTTAGATAAGGACATGTACAAAAGACGCACAGGGCCAGTGGGATCACACAGTCTGGGCAACAAAAGCAAAGTCCTGCTGCCACTCAGCAGCATTTGGCTGCATATGGATAATGTAGTATGTCAGATGGCTTTGCTTTCTATCTGTAAGATTGCTTCCTGGGACTATCTCTCTCATCCAGAATGCATAATAAGAATGACAAGAACAATGGGAAGCAGTGGCCAGTAACACGCCACGTTTCTTTGTTATCTGATGTATATTTTTTTATAACGTTGACTTTCATATTGTGAGGCTAAACCACTTCTCTGGTTCTTTCGAACAGATAGCTCTCCACAGACCCCAGCAGTGAGTCCGAACAAGATCACGCAGTTCCTTGTCAACCTGTCCAAGATCCCTCTCCTCCTCATCCTCCTCTTCCTCTTTGTTTGTTCCTTGGACACTCTGAGCTCTGCCTTCCAGTTAGCAGGGGGTAAGTACTATAACCCTCATTGCACCCTCAGCGGGTTGATAGTGACTCAGCCGGTTGATGTTTAACAAACAAGTGAGTCACTGTCCTACTAGGACCCTGCTGTATAATTTACTGCAAAGCTTCATCTCATGACCTTTGAGGATTTGAGGAAACAGACGGTTGGATCTTGTTTAACAGTGCTCTTGGCAACCATGTCATGTCTGAGACCAGTATCTGTGTGCGTGTGTGTGTGTGTGTGTGTGTGTGTGTGTGGGTGGGTGGCATATTTAACCAGGTAAAGTGGCAGGGGACATTTTTCAGGACAATGCGGTGCTCTCTAACCCTGTGGCGGGGCTGGTGGTGGGGATCTTGGTTACTGTGCTAGTCCAGAGCTCATCCACCTCCTCCTCCATTGTCGTCAGTCTGGTGGCCTCCGGACGTAAGTAGAAGCATAACAGTGTGTGTGTAAATGTGTGAGTGCCACATTCTCTAGCACAAGTTATTTTAGGCTTTTAAATACATTGTAAGACTCCAAAATGCAAAGATGTCCTGGTTGGCTTCATTTATGCTGAGATATATTTGTGTATGTGTGTGTATACACTGTATGCTTGTGTGTCCCTACAGGCTATTATTTTTGCATGAATACATACAGCAACTTTGCAGTAAATATAGAAAAGTCAGACATTCCCATGACACACACATAAATGTAATTCATTTTTCATGGTTTATGATTATAATCTCAGTATTTTTGGCTCACAGTCCTATCTCATGTTATGTTCCCTATGGAGGATACAGTAAATTATGCTATTTGAATTGGAGTTTAACATTAAGGCCCAAATTAGCAGATATAGCGTAGGTTAGGGATATAAATGTAGGCAGAGGAATGTATGTTGTATGTATGTTTAAGAGATAAGGATTGTGTTTTTCTATGTATATTCATATTTTTGTTAAGAAATCCCACAAAAATGCCAAAACCAAGACCAAAAGATGTGTAATTTCACAATACTTCCCATCTGTGGTCCTCAGCTCCAAACCCATTTATTCTTCCCAACAGCAAAATCTTGTTCCAAATACTTATTTCTATTTTGAAAAGGCAAAGTAGTTCCTGACACTGTTTCAACAGAAAAAAAAGAAGAATACATACTTTTTAGAGACTATTTTACTATTTTTAGCTGCGGATTAATACACATTTGATGTACTTCTAGTAGCCAAACAGTGAACACGGGATTGAGTAAAAAAAACGACATGTTCAAACTAATAAAGGGAGCATGGCTGCTAGAGAAAAATTGTGGCTCATTAATATGTTTTAAATTGAATTAGGACAATGGAGGTCTATGGTACATAATAAGCTATTTCAGGCTTTATAAACACAGAAAATACTTGTTGAGGGAATACATGTATTAGTGTTTTTTGTCTTTCTATGAAATCTTTTTGACAGCAAGAAAAATATATTTTGTCATCAGCATTATCAGCATTATCCTTAACGCTGTGTTAAAATGATTAAATGATTAAGTTTGCATAATGCAAAACTGAATCTTTCTGTTGTGTGATTATAACCGCACACTGACTGACTGACTAACCAACATCCTAAATGTGATTTTGCAGCTCTGTAGTGGCTGGTGGTTTGCAAAAAACATTTTGCAATATTTTGTAATCTTGCAGGTTGGTCTGGGATCAGATAATCAAATAAAACCATTTCACACTCTCTAATCCCCCACCATCTCAGTCTGTCTACACTTTATCACGCTTGATAACACCATTACACGGTGAGATTATGACCCGTCTAACAAGTGCAGGTCAAACTCGTAGAGGAGCTGCCTGTGTGCTTTTAACCCCTTTCTGTAAGAGGGATAGGAGAAAGATTATACGTAATTAAGAGAAAAAGAGATGCCAAGACATGAATGTGTGCATTAATGGGTGTGTGAATGTGTCCTGTAGGTCATCGTCATTAAAGGCATCCTCAACAATAAAGCTCCCTGCAGAATGTGAAGGCTAAGCTGCCTCCACTCAGCTACAAATTAGAATCACCTTTCATCCCCATTAAAACTCAAGTTGTCTTCTAAAATACAGAAGGTCATATCTTATCATGACTTGCGTGATGTAACATTCATGCAAAAATCAACTCAATTACAGTCATTTTATCATATACTATGCATGCAATTTAGGAATGATGACTTAAAATGTATCTTTTCTGCTTGCTTTCACTTCTCAGTGCTGGAGGTGAGGTCGGCCGTTCCAATCATCATGGGGTCCAACATTGGGACCTCAGTCACGAACACCATAGTGGCCATGATGCAAGCTGCAGAGAGGGCCGAGTTTCAGCGGTGAGTGAAGAGAGGTGGCAAGGCAGAGGATAAGTAGAGGGGAAGCTGAAGAGCAGCGAAGAAGAAATTGAAATGGAAAAGTGAAGAGAATAAGTGGTGAGACGGAGGAAAGATGAATAAAAGTGTCAAGGCAAGAGCAGAGGAGGGTGAGGAGAAAACATTAGCAGCTGCTCGCTGCCTCTTTGCTTCAGCTTCCATTTGAGTGCAATTTCTACAACGGTGACAATAATGGCACCAATCCACATTGATCCCACACCAGTTACCCTTTGGCAGGAAAATATACGTCACTGAACAGATGGCTTGTTGCTTAATCTGTGTCTAGCGAAATAAATATAATTTATTAAACTTTCATAATATACTCACACACTGAGGTAAAAATAAAATGCTTATTACATCACACACACAAAAAACCATCAAGCCAAAAAAAGCAGATTAACCACTAATCATTTAGAGTAGTAGGTCATGCTGCTGGCTGACCTTAGTTAACAGAAAACGATGATGATCCACTGTACTGCAGAGCCTTTGCTGGGGCAACAATCCACGACTGCTTCAACTGGCTGTCGGTCCTGGTCCTGCTGCCCCTGGAGGTGTCCAGTGGCGTCATGGCACGGCTGTCACACCTGCTGGTCACCAGCTTAAAGCTTCAGCCTGGGGAGGAAGCACCTGAGCTGCTCAAGGTCATCACCGAGCCAGTCACCAAGCTCATCATACAGGTATATCTTCTGGTTCTGGTTGAAGGACTAAAAGACTGAAGGTTTAATACTTCAACCTTGGCTCCCTGAACTTAAAAGATGAAAAATATATCTCCTTTTACCCTCAGCTGGACAACTGTGTGATCACAGGGATCGCCATGGGACATGAGGACATGAGGAACAGGAGCCTGGTGAAAGAATGGTGCCAGACTGACCTTGTTATGGTAATGGCTTTGTCTCCACTGCTGTCTCCTGCACATGCAGACACATTGTGTCACACACTGGCGCCAAATAGAGCCTGACGCTGCTGCCAGTGAAAGCTGTGTTGCTAATTTGTGTTTCCATCACAGATGCGTCTTTCTTTATGTCCTCATTCCTTTTCTTTCTGCAGTCCACTGGCAATGTGAGCAGCGACCACTGTGGGTCCAGTCAGGACTTGTCCCAACCATCACTGAAGTGTGAGTTTAAACTCAATAATATCTATAAGCCACCTACTTTTGCATCTTAATAAATGAAAAATCATATAAAAGTTTATTTATGTCAGTAATTCAATTCAAAAAGTGGAAATAACACATTATATAGATCCATTACACACAGAGTGAAACATTTCATGCCTAAATTTATTTAATTTCTTCTAATTATAATGATTATGACTTAATGAAGACCTACAATTTAATGTGTCTCAAACAAAGTTTAATATTACAAAAGACCAATTAAAAAAAAATATTTTAAAGATAGAAATGTTGGCCTCTGAAAAGTATGTCCATCTACATGAACTCAATACTTGGTTGGAGCTATTTGACTTGAACTACTGAAAATGGACTTTTTCATCATATTCTAAAGTATTGAGATGCACCTGTAATTGATTTTTAGTATGCTATTTATTTTCAGTGTTAAAAGGTAATGATGCTGTGTGTTTGTGGGATCATTTTCTGATGATTGTTGGTCCTCTCACTCTGCAGGCAGGCATTTGTTTGTGTCTTCGGGGCTTTCAGACCTCACAGTGGGCCTGATTCTCCTGGCAGGCTCTCTGGCTGTCCTCTGCTCCTGTCTGCTGCTTCTGGTCAAGCTGCTCAACTCTCTTCTAAAAGGCCAAGTCGCTAAGGTCATTCATAAAGTCATCAACACAGGTGAGCATTGAGCTGCTGGAGATTTTACACAGTGAAGCAAACAAGCCATAAACACCTGAATCAGCTGCTTTTGATGCAAATAACATCGTAGAGGCTGTGAAGAAGATGCAAGTATTGATGAGGTTATATGCATGTGGGTAATTCCCTTCTCTCCTCTCTTTATCTCAACAGACCTGCCATATCCATGTGGGTGGCTGGCAGGATACATGGCCATGTTTGTGGGCGCAGGGGTAACATTCGTGGTCCAGAGCAGCTCTGTCTTCACTTCCGCCATGACTCCACTAGTAGGTGGGTGAAATATGCTTTTGCAAAAATTAGAGCTTCAAAGCATTTACGAGATAAAATGTTAATGTGATAAATGTGTAATTAAAGTAAGTCAAGTCTAATTAGCACCACTATGTGAAACATAAACATAATGAAATTATCATACAAATCTAAGAACATATGGCATGCTAAAAAAAGGAAATATGTTAATTACCCTTACCAATTACTTTTATAGTGCTTTCTGGTGATTAAACGTCTAAATGTTGTTATTAGGGCCACGGGGCAATCACACCGAGTACTATTGTTACATTGTGGATTTTTTCTTCTTCCTCTTCCGGACACAATTTCGTCCCGCTACTAGTCCTGCAACTCTTCGAGTTGATGACAAATTACATATCAAAATGTGCAGTTTGATCGGGAGCTATTACTTTTCTATACGGAATACAAATTTTTAACAACGTAAATTGCGAGAAACTGCCCAAAATTTTGCATTGAAGTGAATGGGACGGCGGGAAAAAAAAGAGTGAAAAAGAACAATAATTGGAAATTTTCAAACGTCTACTTCTCAGGCATAATTTCACCTAATTTCACCTCCATTTAAACTTTAAACAGTAGACACAAGTCTTGTGTATTGGTGTATTAATCCACATTTGGATAGGTCATATAGTTTTTTATCAATCCCTGTTCAATGACCATGATCATTTTTGGAGAAGTTCTGAGATTATAATGGGTGTGTATTGCATGGAACGTTCGTGTCACAGTGTGTGACATCATCATGCAGAGTGTAGAGGGAGAAAAGAAATTGTCAAAAAATAAATTTGAAAACTGCGCTCCAGGCCGCAAATTCCACTCTACACAAATAATTTATACATAGAAACGTAGGAAAATTTGTCTTCTCACTCACAATCCTCTGGTAAAGCTGTAAGAGTTATAGTTTGGGCGTACGACGCACAGATGCGCCACCGACACGCACCAACAGCCCCATTGACTCCCATATTAAAAAACCCAGGAAGATTTCTATAGAAAAACATATTTAACAGTTTTTCAGATCGCTCTTACAAAGCTATTTCTTCATTTTTCTTCACAAAAAACATATGTAGCTGTTCAGGAAGAACTCAGGACGCTCAAAGTGAAGTCAGATCAATGATAGGTATTATGGTTTTGCCAAAAATGCTTTCTGTTCGAGGCTAGAAATTCCAGTTTGTCCACCTCTGGCTGCTGTTACTGTACCAGAACATTCTACAGCGGCAGTTAATTCTGTTGATTGCTCTGCTCTGATTGGTCGACCCCAAAGCCTTTCATCCTTTGATGTATCTCTCACAGAAAGAGAGACCCAGACACACACACACACACACACACACACACACACACACACGGACGGACGCACGCGTAAGTACTTGAAATACTTGAAAAGTAATGCTTGTTGTAGGTGTGCTCCTTGTATATAATATAGTATCATAACATTACTAGTATTAATTGTTTGAAATCTCTGAAGAATCTCATCATAGAGTACACACACCGGCAGTAGCCCCCGTGGCCCTTTCAGAATTTCCCCAGAGGAAATTTTCTAGTTTTCCTATATTAGGCTTAGGCCTATATACAATACTATGACACAAGATAGTCACATTATTATGAATCAATTCAAGGCTTAATAACATTATCAACACGTTATATTCCTATCATGTGATTGTATTTTGCAAAACACCACAACTGAGGATAAACAACATCCTTGAAGACTCAGTATAGACATGCAATATGAGTTCACTGTGGTCGGATGTTTGTTTCCAGCAGCCTTTCAGACAAGAGATATGGAGCAAAGTCACTCGTAAAGCCACAGTGTCTATAGCTGCTGGACATATATGAAATAAATGCTCTTTGTTTGCTAGATTTGTTTATATTGCCAGTTGGGTTGGAAGTCAAAGAAAGACAAAAGTTGTTTTTGACCAAAACATATTTTATAGTCACTTTTGCACTTATGTGACCCTATTAAGTAAGTTGCTGTTTATAACATACACTATGAACTAGTGGTGGGCTCAGGCTGTCTGAGGGGTGAAAAATATCAAGGGTCAAAGGGCACCAGCTACATGCTGCAGGGTACCAGCCATAGACTATATAGATAACCAGTGCATAGAAAGCTTTCAAGCATGAAGGGCAGTCTATATGACACTGCATCATATTTTCTCCATTTTAAGGGCACTAGTGAGTTGAATTGTGTTTTCTCCACTGGAGGGGCACCCTAGAGGGCACTTTTTCTGGTTCTATCCACCATAGGCACTTTTACTGCAGAGTCCACAAAGAATAAGCAAAAAACTTGCTACATGGCTTTGTTTCTACTTTTCTGGATGTGGGTCTTCATTACTCTAAACCAGCACCATCTCAGCAAGATAGAAGTCAGAACTGAAGCGTTAAATGCTGATTAATATAATTTGAACATCATAAGCTGTCATCCGCTCTGCTTGAGTATGAAACTTTTGGCACATCGCTTTGTTACACTATATAAGTGATATGTGAGGAATGCCAAACAATTTTGTTATCCCTGGTGGTCGTCCACCACTTTATTTTCTCGATAGAAATACTTTCAGGCAAATTGGACAGTTAATTGTAGCAACCTGCTGGGTAATCAGTGGTACTCGTTTCTTCTACGTCAGTATATAGTATATGCAAAAGCCAGCTGTAATTCTTTGTAGATTATAGTCTTTCATTGCAGTTTTTCTTTGTGATTCAGACATGGTATAGAATAAAACAGTGTTTGTGTGACACATTATGCATATGTGCTTTATTTGCTTGGATCAAAGGATATGTCACTGTAGAGGATTAGATCACATAATACATAATATCCACAAAGTGGATTTTAGATGCTTGTTGCCTTCTTCTGTCCAACTTGACTTTGCTGTTCACCTACTTTTCTTCTGTTTGTGTTGGGTGAATTTGAAGAAAGTCATGTTTATAGTCTGGGGGCCATCCCAGCATCTGCCTTGTCTGAAGGTTGGATTAATTTAAGCTTCTTTCTCATCCTGAGCCTGCAGTTATGTTTCAGGGAGTCTCTTGTAATGTCTTATTAAAGTGGGCTCTAACTGTGCAGAGCACCAGATCTTATTCCTCAGTGGACCAGCACTGTGCAGAGATGGCTATCAAACATGGACTCTGCTTCAGGCATATGATGTTTGCCACTGCATTTGTGAGCTTAGATGATCTCATAAATGTTTCACAAGAATATCAGTTTATGTGATTACTTTGACTGAAAATTGTTGTGGCAGAGAGAGAACGACAAAACAGCAGCACAGCTCGTAAACTGGGCTGTTTGCTTCCAAGGCCACTGGTTTCTGCACCAAGTCATAAATTCAACCACCACAACCTCTGAACAGACATTTACTGCTGCAGTAATGCAGTGCTAAAGGAATAACTTTAAAGGAATAAAGCGGGAAGGCGAACCTGCACAGAAAGTAAGCAATGTACTGCTGAGGAGGAGGGCAGCAGCAAAATGTATTTTAACCACTGGGTGTGAAAAATCAAAGAAGACACCAGCATTCATTAAGACGGGGAAAATCCAGTGAAGTTGTGTTTTAACCAAGTCCCACTAATGGCAGCATTCATTCTCTGGATGTGTTTACAGTCCTTACAGTCCCTCTTTCTGGTTGCTTGTGTTCTGTCTTCTCCTCCAGTTTCCACATAAGTTTCCCTTCTCTCTCTTTCAACCATTCAGTCTCCCTCTGCAAATGTTCTTATTCTATATATACAGGTTGATAAAAGCATCCTCTGAGCTGATCTGCAGTGCAATAGAGTGCGTGACACAATGGCACTAAGGCGTAGGGATACGAAAAGGTCTGTGGTTGAGAAAACGTCATGAAAATGTTGTGAAGATGTAGTGCCAAAGTATATAGTGTACATTGATTAGTTTCAGTGTCAGAACTCCTGCCTGCTTCTGAAAACTGGTGGCACGACCAATGCCATCTACTGCAGATAATACACTGACTCTGGATACGTACCTCTTACAACCCCACTTAAAAAAACCCACACCATCCCTTTAACTGTACATTAAGCAATGGTTTAACCGATTGCTCCTGTAATGTATTAAATGGCAAATTAAAATAAGTTTTCATAAGAGCAAGAGAATACCTCTAATTTCCTTGTTTGCTAATAGCTCATTTACCAGTGAGATGGGACCAAATAAGGACATAAACCTGCTTGTTTCCATCGATTGAGTCTTGTGAAGTTTGTAAGAATATGTTACATAACCGACACTGTATGCCACTGGCTAAATGAAGCATGTAAAATCAGTGATGACTGAGTCATCAGCCTGCTCCTCAGTGATAAATGCGCGATGGGAATCATGCCTCAGATAAACAGGAGCAATTAAGTGGTTTGAAGGAAAAAAGCTTAAAGCCAAGAGACTATACACATGGATAATTTCCAAGGCACAGTTAAGTATTCCTGTTTATTTACTTTAGCTTTTCCTCCTCTTCAAACACTTGCTGTACCATGCTATAGTAAGATGTAAACCAGAAGATAAAAGACAGAGAGAAACCATTTTCTTACAGTTTCAGTTAACTACATAGATAGCAGCATTGCCCTACTTTGGTTGGCAGTTGTTGTCAAGCAGCCACTCATCTGACAGTCATTAGTCATCTTATCTGGCAGTTATATTTCAGCCTCTAATTCCTCTGTTGCTTTTCCAAATATTAGCTTTGTTCACCTTAAACACCAAGTATGAATTATTATTATTTATTATTTTATTATATCATCTGAGATCTAATTTGAGTCAAGTTGTTTAAATAATTCAAGGAGTTCTCATCAAAAACCTTTTCAAACTTATTTTAGACTGGCCTTCATCACTCTGAAGTTTTCAGTGCATTTATTTTTTTGCTGAATGCTTCTCATCATGTAAAAGCATCTCATTCAGATTGTATTAATGTCTCAGAAATGTAATCCCAATCAAAGATGTACAAGACAGATCAGTGTAGCCGTGGCAAATGTTAGTCATTGCTGACACTTCATTGTCACAACTTCAAAAGCTGATAATTGTATTGCACTACACAGGAAAGTTGTTGTGAAGTGCATCAGCTAATTTCTGAGAAAGAAGTAGAAACAGGAGTGTCACGGGGTGACACCTAACTCAACTCCTTCTATCATCGTGTCTTTACTCAGTTGATTTGTTGTTTCTTGTGCATTTCTGCTCGTTTGAACACAAACCTTCATGGATAAGTTTGAGACCCCTGCTTTAGAATGTGTAGCATCTCCTGGTTAACCATCTTTATTTACTGTCATTGTTTCCTCTAACGCAGCATGTTTCTGTCCTCTCCCTCAGGTATTGGTGTGATCAGCCTGGAGCGGGCCTATCCGCTCACCCTTGGGTCCAACATTGGCACTACAGCCACAGCCCTGCTGGCAGCTCTGGCCAGTCCTGGGAACAAGCTAGCAGCTGCCCTACAAGTAAGCCAGTGTTTCATCAGATACAATGAGCATTTGAAATCTGCAGGAAAAAAACAAGGAAAACAATTCTGAAGGACAATCATACTTTCATGAATATATTTTCTACTGATATGCCTCTCAGAGAGGAGGATGGGCTCAGACAGTGAAAAACAACACAAATATATTTTCCCCTGCAGGAAACATGGGAGTTACAAAAAAATATCTACAGATGGTGGATTATGATAATGTTTGTATGTATATGAACATTGATTTGTGCATAAATAAGTTGGAGGCAACTAATTGTAACACAAGCCTGTCAAATTTAACACCATCTGATGGCATTAAATCATGATTATGGAATGAATGCATGGAGACTCTGAGGATGTCAGAGAAACACACACTGACTGTTAATTACATCCTCCAGCACTTACATACTGTATCTCTGTATCTATATGTAGATTGCTTTGTGTCACCTCTTCTTCAACGTCTTTGGCATTCTGCTGTGGTATCCTCTTCCCTTCATGCGGCTGCCGATAAGGATGGCTCGTGTCCTGGGTGAGCGAACCGCCAAGTACCGCTGGTTTGCAGTGCTGTACCTGCTGCTTTGCTTCTTGCTCTTGCCCTCTCTGGTGCTGGGCCTCTCGCTGGCAGGCTGGAGGGTGATGGCTGGCGTTGGAGCTCCTTTCCTGGGTGTGACCGTCTTCATTGCCTTGGTAAATGTGATGCAGGCCCGTAGTCCTCGCCATCTGCCAACTCAGCTCCAGAGCTGGGACTTTCTGCCCCAGTGGATGCGCTCTCTCAAACCACTAGACCGCCTCATCACCAAGGCAACTGTCTGCTGCGGCTCTGCATGTGCGGAGGAGCAGGGAGAAGAAGAAGAGGAGCCTATATCAACACAGACGACCTCTGTCAACACCCAAAAGGGGTCCGACCAGAGGAGGGCACAGCTGGCTTTTGACAACCCAGTCCTGGACTACCTGGATGAGAGCAGACCAGGTGTAAGGGTGCTTAAATTAAAAGGGTTAGAGAGGTGCAACAGCACTCCACTGTAGTCAAACTGCTTACTTTTATACTAAGAGCTGGACTGAAGTAAGCTTTTTTTTATAATGCTTTGAACATGTACCACTTTTTGAGTATTAACTGACTGATTGATGCCCCCATGTTGTAAAGAATGCTGCAAATGTAAGTGGTAAATGGACTGCACTTGTATAAGGCTTTTCTGCTCATGTTCATACTGGTGGCCGAGGCTACCCTACAAGGTGCCAACTGCCACCATCAGGAATCCATTCACACACCAATGACAGCACAGCTACAACGTCTCCACAAACTGAGCCACAACCACACACAGTGACCCTTTAGGATTCCCCATGGTAGTGAAAACATGATAAAGATAGAGAAAACCTTATAGAGTGCCTTTCAGAACACCTTTGAATAGAGAAAATGTGATAAAGTGCCCAATAGTGTGGCTAAATTAAGAAGATATAATGAGCTGACCTTTTTCATTTTTTGTGCCCATGTCCCTCCAACAGTCTAAATCCACCATGGAGGCAAACAAACATGACTTTCGCCCAGGATACCGCTTTTCAGTTCAATTCAATTCTCTTTTTTTACAACACCTCATCATGATCAATGATCACAGCATCCCGCATGTAAAACCAAGTAATTGTTGAGTTATCTGACGACTTAACTTAAATAGGCTACACAATTTTACATCAACAAGTGTACTTATTGGAACTCAAACCATGATTTTAACCTAACCAAGTAGTTTTGTTGGAATAACCACATAATCCACTGGTTTAAAACAGCGACCATGGTTGAGCGTCATAGTTTAACAAAGTGTGGTCATGACCAAGTATTTCTATCCATTTCACAAAGGCCAATGATGAGTCAATCCTGCATATCAAGTCTTGTCCATGAAGAACTTAATCATTGATAGCTGTTTGATTGATGAGTCAGCATTCCCTTATGCAGAGTTCAACCATTTCATGTTCATTTTTTTTTTATGTTTTTGCATCAAGAACAAATGTACACAAAAAGGAAATGTTTTTTTAGTCCAAAGTTTGATGATAAAACAATGTTTTTGCAGTGTGGATTAGAGTTTGATCATTAAATTGATCATGTACTCAATTGTTATATAAATGTAGGTGGGGTTTGAATACACCAGACACTACAAAAGGATTCAAATAAGCATCACGTTAGCTCCTTCATGTTACCAAAGGAGTGTCTGAATGTGTGTGTGTGCTGTAGTGTTCGGTATGTGTGCTTGTGGGAGAGAATACACACTCAGGAGGTGTTGTTGAATGTGTGAATATGTGCTGTTTTCTCTGTTGAAATGTAACAATTGATCATGCATTTAGAAATGTTGACTCCCTGAAGGCGGTGATTCAATGAGAAAATAAAGTCTGACTCTTTCACGTTTGAGGTAACAGACTTTGAAGAGCCCTTTCTTTGCAGACGGGATGAAAGCACGCATTAAATAAATAACTTCTCTGTCTTTGCTGCTAAAATTGCAGCTTGGTGTTCAGAACTGCCAAAAAGAAAGACTTAATTCATTCTTGTTTGTCTTACTTGAAAGAACTGTCCCCCTTTTTTTCTTTTCTTTTTTTGTTCAAGGACCTTGTTAATCTGCAGACGTACACTCCACTTTTTTTGTTTCAACAAAAGCAGCTTCGTCTCATCACACTCCTCTGATCCTGCCATGCTCTTTAAAGTTAAGGGCTTTTAAATGAGATGCAGCCATCTCTTCCACCAGACATGGCAGTCTGGACAGGGTTTGCATCATCCTGCTGAGTCTGGTGTGAACCCTGGAGGCATTCGAGAGCAGTCTGAGAGGAAAGGGGAGCCAGAGACTAGAATCTAACATGACACTCGCTCCTGCACACACTCACAAAAACACACCTATTGTACAGCATCACTCTCTGAGCGAGAGCTGATCTGAGTGCTGATTATCTGCGGTGTGGGATTAAGCAGACAGAACCGCATTTTTGGTCAGTGTTGGGAGTCCAGCAGGGTCGGATCACAGTCCTGCCAGGCCTTCGCTTTAGGAAATCACAGCATGGACCTGGAGCTGCCAGGGCTCTCTGGCGTCATCACTGTTTTTCAGCCTCTAAATCAGAATCAGATAAAATGTAGCACATTTTATTTACACTGATTCACACATAAATGCTCCTAAATGACCCATTTTCCTCTGCAAATAATTTTATTTTTGTGACTTCCATTTTTCTTTTGTGATATTGGTTACCAACATGCAGTCACTAACACTCTCTGTACATCCCTCTCCAGGAAGTAAGGAGGAAGTAAATCCCTTCAGACTTAAATGTACTTTCTTTCTTATGCACGACTTGTTTCATGTAGGGCTGAGGTCACAACACATTCTTCAATAGCTAATTTCACAAACTCTTTCAACCCTCAGATTTTGCTTCCAAAGCATTTTGCTTCACTGCCCAGGTGCTGATGCAGCAATAATCTATCAACCGCCGTTTCTTGCTGCGTTAGATGTTGTTGAGTATTTCTCAAAGGGATTAAAACACATTTAATCACAATTATGATCCAGATACATTACTGCTGAAACAAAAGAAGAGGTCAAATGAAACCATAAATAAAACTGTGTGTGAGGGTTTCCCTTTGATATGTTGGCATACAAAGTTTTTACTGTGCTACTTCCAGTTATACAAATAGCTTTCATTTGAAAGTCATTATATTACTGTCTAATAGAAGAATAATGGTCACATTTAAACTATCAATGCAATGCCAATGGAGCAGGCACGTGCAGAGGGGGCAGCAGAGGGCGCTCTTGCAATTGCCCCTTGATGTCCAAAGTGCCTTTTATAAAGTATATTTTATTTTAGATATTTTTGAGAAGGCCTGCCAGTGGCCCTTATCAAGAAAAGCATTTAATGAATATTAATAATGTAGCTTTAAATAAAATTACCTAACTGCTGTCAGTTTGTTTATGGCACATGATGACCTGCGGCAGGTGAAAGGTCATCAGGTGACCTCCGTTTCGCTAACGTGCAATTATGACGCTGCAGACGCACAGCCGAAACGTTTGGATGATAAGTTTGTGTGAGTGATCGATTTTCACATTTTATTTATACTCTCAGCGTTACGTACGTTACGTCACATTCAAATCGCGCATTGTGCAACATAATCTTCTTCTCGGTCCTGACTACTGCTGCTGCGAGCATTTAACACCCTGCTGCGTGGTGGTTTATGCAATTATGTGCTGCACTTGTTTTATCTGAACACTAATGCAGTTGTGTTGAAGATTTTCTACCTTTTTGTATGTGGTGTTTGTTCAGTCACCTGTAGATTTGTGTGAGCTGAATGACTGTGCAGGACTGCTGGCAGCTTTGAGGATTTACCTGGAATAAAGTGAAGTTGTGCTGTATAATTAGCAATTAGCTGTTATAAATCATGCTGTTATAAATGTTTAATCTTTGTAGTGTTCAGTATTGATCTGATCTGAGCTTTGCGCTTTTTAAAATGTATGGATTTTCTAATTGCTGTGTTTTGGTATTCTCCACACTTTTGTCATTCTTATTCTTATGTTTTATTTTTTATAAAAATTAGTGACACTTTTATTATTTTTTATTTTTATATGTAATTTGTATTATATTATGGATCTAGTGCAGGTCTGCATGTACAGGGTACTAATAATTTGGGTTATTTCATATTTGGCAAAGGGCATCTTTTATGCCACAAGAGGGTAAAGTCACTAAGAGGATGTGCTGGTTTTGAGTGCAGGTAAAGGAATGTATGCTTTTACAGTATTAACTATGTAAGCTGTTATTAAGTTACTTTTATAATCAATTTTGTTTAACTTGAATTGGATATGATTAAACTTTTTACAATGATGATTTATGGGCTATTGATAGTGATTTATAGTGGTCTCGTCTTACAGCAAGAGGTTTAATTTTGCCCGTAGGAGTGAATGAGAGCATGAATGGTTGTCTCTATGTGTCTCGCCCAGTGTCAGCTGGGATTGGCTCCAGCCCGCTGCGACTCGACCTTGTAAAAGGATAATGAATTAATGAATTAATGATTATTATAAACACTAACAAGCCCTACAAGTACTATTACTATTAAAGCAAGAGTCTGAAGTATTTGGAAAGTTTTTTTAAATCTGTTCCTTTTTTTTCTTAACTTAGAGCATTTGCCCTTCCAAATTTCTCTGCATGGCCCTACTTGCATTCATACCTGATCCACTCATTTAAGATTCATGCAGGTTTCACAAATACAAGCTGAGAAGTCAAATCCAAAAACAGTCAAGGATCATTTCACTAAAGCTTGACAAGTCTAGCTACCTGTTCATGGTTTCTAAAATATTAACCACAGCAGCAGAACTGAAAATTATCCATTATTATTCAGCCTCTCTTGTGAAAAATTCATGGCCGGTGGCTGTTGTTAAGTCAGCACTGTGTGGGTCTAATGGGACAACATGTTTACCCGATCCTGCAGAAAGTGCTGCACTCATAAGTCAGTGTTATCCATGGAGGCACATGTACTCTTAGTTTACTTTCACTTCTTTGCCACAAATCCAGCTGACCTCTAGTGACATGTGATAATAATGTCGTGCATGTTTTCTTTTCGGTGTTTGCATTAGTTCTTGTAATGAGTAAGGTATGGCAGTGCTTAATGGACTCGTGAGGATGCATCTGAATGAGAACCTTTGTTCTGATACGATGATAGATCGGCATGTCTGCACATACTACCACAGGATCAGACCTCGATGGCCGTGGCAGAGTGAGGTTAAGTGTATTAAAGTATGGCCAAGTGTAATATCTAAACCACCTTTGTGCTTTGAGTGGGAGCATTAGGAGAGGTGTGTCAGCCCCAGATGGTGAAGCAGCTTGTTAAAGCGTAATAGAGGTGAAGACTGTAGCGTTTCTCTGTGCAGTCCAGGTCACATCTCACTTCAACAACAACAGGGAATCATATTAAATGCAAGAGGGAGTTCAAAATTTAAATAATATTCACACACAGGGACATAATTCACACTGGAAACTTTCTTTATCATTTAAATTAGAGTGTAAATAACTACATTATTATGAAAATGGCTGCACAATTTGCATGCAGACAACAAATGTAAACTCAGGACAATGTAGAAGGTTGCAGTATTGAAAACAACGAGGAATATCACTAAAATGATTCATGAATTTTTGAAAAGGTCTTGGCAACTTAAATGGTTTCAAAACGTATTTACATATTTTTGAAAGTCATAAATAAAATGATTGGTGTCAGAATGCATGCAAACGCTTTCAGAAAACTGAGCTAAATCAACCGGAGAAGAGTTTCCCCTCCTGAGTGTTGAGTACAGCTCTTTATCTGTGCTGCACTCACATAATTACCTCCTTAGCAGCACAAACACATTTGTATCGAAAGCAACTGTAATAGAGGAGAGAGAAAGAAAGGGAGGGAGGGAAGTTTTGGGGGTAAAACAAGCTCTCTCCCTGCAGGGCAAAGTAGATGGTTGATTTGATTTGAAAATGTGCGTGTTAATGCTCTGCTGCTGTTGTTATGTGCAGGTTGTTTTTACAGCATGTTTGGTATGACTGAAAACCGGCTAATGCAGTCATACTTCACTTTAGTTGCTGAGCGTCCACAGAATGTGTCATCTATTCCTGTTTAAACAGGAAGAGCTTAAACAGCTTTATTATCCCGATTTGGAGCCATTTGTGACCATTATTCTAAACTATGCAGCATCATGTTAATGCCTACAATTTTTCAAATGTTCTGATAAATAGCCCATGTTAAAATGGCGAATTACATTTGCACAAAATGAAGTTTGCAATAACAACTGTGTGTGTACACGCAGTGGGAATGACCTCTGGGGCCATGGGCAATTTGGACCGTGTTGTGAAACAATTCAAGCCTCAGGCTGACGATAAATCTTGCATAATGTGTTGATACATCACTTTAATTCTAATTTTTGTTTGGTCCATGATCTGTGTTTTGTTTACACATGACAATATTGTGCAAATAAAAAAACGTTGGAGCGACATTTTTTTGGAAAAACTCAACTTGTGACAAAGAAAATCATAAAAGGAACAGTCCCAGTTTTGCAATAAACATTATTTATTCCCTACAGGGTTCCTGACATGTTGGACAGAAGTTAAAATACAATGCATATTTTACTCTCCAATCACAATTAGGGATGGGTGTTTGGAAGAAACCTGCCACTTCCCAGCATCTAAACTTAACAATCAATTAATTGATCGCTATATATATATATATATATATATATATATATATATATATATCGATTAAAAAAATGTATCTAATTAATTAGAGGCTTTGTAATTAATTCATCGAAATTAATCGCATTTTAATCGCATATAAATATTTGATAAGTAAGTATAAGTAATTTTTTTCACATGGATTTTTAGTATACCATTGAATAATGACTGAACACATAAGCTTAAACAACAAACATATTGTTTAATTTTGTTCAAGTCCAACAGACCAGTGCAATTTTTGCCATGAAGTGTAGCAATAGCATATTTAGAAATATAGCACATTTCAGAAATTCAGGTAGCCTATAGGTAGGTAGACCTTCTGTAAACTATAACACTTTGTTTTTTTAAGGAATACACAATACTTTCAAGTACATTCAGAACATTGGAAACCCTGACTGGCCATAACAGACTTTGTTGTTTTACCAACAGCTGGTTTAAAAAATCAAATTAATTTCAGTCCAACTCTCTCAATAACCTTGGCCCAAACAATAAAGAGTTCAACATAAAGTGCCAGTTGCACTAACAAAATTTCCCATCCACCGGGCCAACCAAAGCGCTCTCATCAGCTTCTTCGTTCATGTTCACTGTGGTTTGTTGTTGTCTGGACTCATGAACGCTAGTTGGTGCTCCAGTATAATCGGTCCGCCTGAAACTCATCCAGTGAGAAACGTTCCGCGGTGCAAAAATAAGTGCCATTAAAATGCGTCAATTTTTTTATTTTTTAAAGTCCCAGCCCTAATATATATATATATATATATATATATATATATATATATCAGTACTAATGCAAATTCCTGTTTTGATAACGGATGCTTTTATTTTGAAAGGACGAAAAGAGGTTACACTGTAAAGAAAACGTCAAGAAGTTCAATGTTATATGTTTTAGCCCCCGAAGAGGCATGAGGTTAGTTTTCACAGTAATCTTGCATATTCAAATTGTGTTTAAATAAGTTTTGGGTCAAATAAAACCTAATAATTCATGCTAGCATGGTTTGATACAGTAAGCTAATTTTGCTCAAATTAATACTCTTTTAATTTTCTCTTCTACTCTTTTAATTAATTTTGTGTGTTTTATAATTGTTATTGCAGCTTTTAGTTTGCAAACTGTAGTTTTATCCAACTTAATTCTCAGCTCATTGGCTTATTCACGTACGGCCGCAGAACTGAACGCTCAGTCGTGTTTAAGTTCAGTGAGTACTGATCATGGATAACACTAAAATTTAAAAATACACAGATCTATTAATAATTCCAGGACCAAAATCTTAACGGCCATTGATCGATCATCGATTAATTATTTTTTATTCCTAATCAGAAACATGAGCAGATTATGAGATAATGGGCCCCCCACCGAGCAACACTCACAGACTTTGCGGTGTTTTTGCCTCTTTTGTTGTTGTTTTGTATCTCTTTGGAGTTGTTAACATCTTATTGTGGTTTTGTATCTCTTTGGGGTTGTTTTTTGTCTCTTTAATGTAATTTTGTCTCTTTTAGCTTATTTTTTTGCTGTTTAATAGTTGTTTTGTGTCCTTTTTAGAATTGTTTTGTTGCTCTTTGCAGTCCGTTTATGTCTCTTTGTGGACGTGTTGTGTCTTTTCTGGTAATCTTTTGTAGTCATTCATGCCTTTTTTGGTCATATTACAATTATTTTAGACAGTCTCTTCAAGTTAAATTTTTAACAACTGATCAGTGAATCTGAGGACACATTTTCTATTTATATTATGGCACAAAGTGTTTTTAGAAAAACAACAGATGTAGGCAATAAAACAGAAGATAGTGAGTACCAGGAATGTGATGTCAAAATTACAGATCGGCTTGTACTGTAATAATACATTTGATTTATTTGCGCTTTTAAAGGTACTCAAAGCTGCTTATTATAATACATTAAAACAAATAACATACAAAGAACAAAGAACAAAAACAGAGATGAGAGTTTATGAGTTCAGGTTTGGCGGTGGGAGTCAGGTCTTGTAAGCTGTCTTGAAAAGGTTGGTTTTGAAGGAGTGGAGTGAGTCTGAATTGTGGATGTGTGTAGGGAGGGAGTTCCAGAGGGTTGGGGCAGCAGTGGAAAAGGCTCTGTCTCCAGCAGTGCAGTGCTTGGTCCTGGTGATGGTGATGGTCAGAAGGTTGACATCGGAAGATCTGAGGTGGCGGGTGGGGGAGTGACGTTGAAGAAGGTCTGTAGCTACGGGGGGAGCGAGGTCATTGAGGACTTTATAGGTAGGCCTGTCACGAAAATTGCTATATCGACTTATCGTTCGATATATAAAATGGACACAATAGTTTTTTTCCGGACTCTACATATTGTCGTTTAAATGCGTGTTCGTTCACACACTGCAAAAAAGCCAACTTGTATTTTTTGGCCTAAAACAGTGAATTAATTTGGTAAAACTTGGAAATATAAATCACTGACATTAGGGCAATAATGTAAGTTAGCACAACAAAGGAAGCCAGTTGTCTGCTCAAAAACAAGTTGATGAGTTGTTGTTATATCTTTAAGTTGGGGTTCAAAACAAGGGACAATAGTTCTGCTAACTCTTATTTCTTTGTTGTGAAATTTGGTCATTAGCGAAAGCTAGCGGCTAACTGATGCTAGCAGCTAACTGATGCTTGCGGCGCTGCTTGTTACAGCTACAAGAGTAGCCATTAGTGTATCAATGCTAACTCAAAATTGTGGTCCCAACATTAGCTGACATTCATAGCGCCGTTGCAATCGTGCCAGAGAAATTCAGAGTTGAGCAAACTCAAAAACAAAACTTAAAATATTTAGTTGAATTGTCCAACTTAAAATTTTATCGAAGTTTGTTGCCTTGAAATTTTGAGTTCACCCAACTTTTCTTTTTTTGCAGAGCATAAGCCATCAACATTTCTGCCAGCTGTCCTGCTTCTTTCCCTCTCATGTGACTCAGTCTGCAAAAGTGGACCCGTTGCGGTTGTAAAGCTGACTTTTTGTGCTTTTTTTTGTGTTGTGTTTAAAGTAAAGCTGCAAATGTTTGACAGGCAGTACGAATTGCCCCCAAAAAACTATATTTCCCAAGCAGCAAGTCCAGCTGTTGGTTATTTAAAATATAAAATAATATAATTCAAAATGTATATGTCAGTGCATTTTTTTTGTTAACAGAGCCAGAGTCTATTTTATTTTATTTGTTTTGATTGTAGTTTATTTATTTATGTTTTATTTATCCAGAATGTATTAATATTTCTCTACCACAAAATATATCATCCATAAAAAATGTGTTATCGTGACAGGCCTATTTGTAGGGAGCCAGTGAAGGTGCTGAAGGGTGGGTGTGATGTGTTCTCAGGAGGGGGAGTGGGTGAGCATTTGGGCCGCTGAGTTTTGGACATATTACAGTTTTTGAAGGTTGGTGGAGTGGAGGCCATAAAGAATACTTTTACAGTCGTCCATCTGTATGTTATGAAGGCATGAATAAGTGTTTAAGACTTTGCCACATGTTGTTCGTTCATCATAATATGCACAACACCACTTTTTTTTAAAAACAGGACGTAAATAATAGAGATGGGAATCAGCAGAAGCCTCACGATAGGATTTTATTGTGATTTTAAGCATTTTACGCTATGGTGAGTATTTAACTGTTTAACTGCATTTTGTGTCAAAATTAAATAAAATTTTAATTGTTTTGTCAAATAAGAGACAATTCTCAGTCTATTCATTTCACTTCAGTCTTCCCTGAGTCAAACCCACAGACTGACCAACAAAGTATTCAGTCAAACTGAACTTAATTGATATCAAACATGTATGGATGACAACAACGGCCTCCGGAAAAAACAAAAATGGCGAAAATGGCGGCCTGCTGGCCTTGCTGGCCTGGAATGCTAATATCGGTAGTTGGCGGTCATGAATCGATATTATATTGCCCCCCCCCAGCCAACATGACAAAACAGAATAAATGCATACAAGTGAAAAAAAAGTGTTTGTTTTTTTACATCCAATCTGACATGTATCTGTAGTTTTGGATCATTTTTCCTGTATTTTTATGGACACATCCTGTACTTTTAATTTTTTGTTAATTAGAAAAACCTTTCATAAGTTTTGTATTTGCTCTATATTACATTTGTCATTGTACTTTTTTTTTTATATTTTTAGCCTTCACACCCAGTTAATCACATCACATCACGCTTACATATGAGATCTGATGGTTTCAGTATTACAAAAATTCACGAAATGCCATGAACTCAACAACCCAGTGCTTGTGAGATGGTTGAGTGGTGTCTCGCCAACTGAAAATGATTAACTCTCTGATTAGAAATGAGGAGAACTGCAGTCTCTGCCAGATAATATTTAATCTGTCCCTCCTGCCCCAAATACTCCTCGTAATCTGGTCAGTGTTGAAGATGACTGAGCTTTCTGGGACTTTAATTAAACTGAACCAAACCAAACATGACAGATATTGCTATGTCGAGAAATAGAGAGGGGCAAAGTGTTACAGCAGTGTTACACAACTATTGGATAGTAGAAAGAAGTGTCTTAATTAGACTGGTTGCAAAATAAAATTTGTATAGAAAGCTATGAGAAAATCACTCTTTTCCAACTTGATTTATTTTTAGGGAATTACAGATACACCTTGCTAACCTTTGGCTGGTAACTTTTGGTTTGTTATACTGACAGTACCTGGTTAGGCTGGTAACAACCCTCTCATCAAAATATGATCACTTCTGGTTCCAAAATAATCCTTGATGGCAACAGTCAAAATGCCATATTTGAAGCTTTAAAGTGGTAGCACATAAACCAAGGTGATGACAGGGTAGCTACACTTCACTTCTTTTGTACAGTCTGTGGTTGATCCGTAAGGGAGCCTGATTATCAAGAAGAAGATGGCAAGTTTACAGGGTTTTTCCATGGGTTTGTAATGTGAAAAGACTGATCCAGAATCTTGTTTTCTTCATTGTTCCAGTTTTGGGGTTGATGTAAAAGTAAAGTAATTTGGAATGCATCCAGAGAAAATGAATGTATTTATTTTAGGGATTTATGGTCATATGATTTGTTCCAGCTCCCTTAAAAACATGAATAAGGTCAGTTTCTGGCATTCTGTGTTGTTTCAGCTATAAGTCAGATGCACAGAAGGTGGTTATGTAATGTATATGAACCAGAACACTTTAGCAAATGAAAGATAATCCGGCATTGGTTAGCTACAGCAGGTGGAGTAAATATAAACTCTGGTATTGTTTTTTCTTTGGACTAACATCAGAGTGTGGCTCTGCCAGTATGATAAAGATTTAGCTGATCGGAGCCAGCAAACAGATCTGATCCAAGAGGCACTGACTTTATTTACCCCAGCTGGCTGAAAAGTGTCTGAACAGTCATTAAGGTAGCGCATCAATGTAAAAAACTTAAAAGTGTCACAGAATAAAACTTTTTTTAATATGTGCTTTTAATGTAACATGATGCAAAATTGCAAAGTTTCAAAATCACATGTATATCGGCCATAAAACCATTGGAATGCTGAAATGTTTGCATTTTTTAGAAAGCAGTGTTGACAGCTGCTATCAGAGCCTAAATATAGAGCTGAGTCACCGGTTTGTTGGAGTATTGCTCCAGAACAGGCATTGTTAGAGCCGTGACCTTTTCAATGAGGCTCAGTTCAACTGTGGTGAACGGCAGCTTGTTGTTGCATTTGTGAAAGCAAGAAAGCTCTTGTCCTCCTTTTTCTTCTGACTCTCTAGATTTGCCTTTCCACTATTGACTGAATGTACATTTGTTCAGATCTCTAAAAGAAACATCTCTTTTAAAAAATGCCTGTGAAATAATAACCAGTCTTGGCAAAACTGCCATTTTCACAGTAGGTCTTGCCAGCATTTGAATATAAAAGCATAAACAAGTGCCAGGTCTTTTTAAGCTTTTTAGGCGGCCGCTGTAAAACAACTCATTGTTATGTTAAACTCAATGTAATGTAGTGTGTTATTTTTTTCAGCAGTGAGTCAGAATGAAGCCTCAGCTGTGTGAACTGGACTTCTTCTCTCGTACTTTGTCGTGACCAGGAGTCATGGACAAGTTTGCCTCAGCTCATTTGTTTTGGTGGATAGCGCTTTAATCACATGCACATGCACACAATCAAGCAAAACCTGCAATCACGCACACACACACACACACACACACACACACACACACGGACCAAATGATCCATCAAATTACTGAGAGGGAAGCAGGCAGGACAATGTGTTTGTTTATCCTCAGGATCTGAAACGGAAATAAATGGCCACTTTATCACAGTTGTCCTTAACGCACACAACCATCCATTCATTTTGCTGAACAACACACACACGGGAGAGTTTGCCCCACAGTAGTTGCCAAATTTCAAGAAGAGAGATAAATCCTTCTTGTTTTCTGTATAAATCCACCAAAGTATTAAGAATCTCCGGAGCAAAACATTTCTTTCCGATGCCAGTGGTTGATATAGGATTGACCGTAATAACTTACTTATTGAATGTATAATTCTGCAAAACAAGATCCTGTGTGGCACTGAAAACTGTAGGAATCCTGCTTTAGATTGCATTAGTATGGTCCATTTTTACTGCAGTTGGAGCATTATAATAAAAGTCAAATTGAATGACCATGTGCTGAAAAGTAATGGAATTATTATTGACAATTTAAGTGCTCTTCAGCCCCATCTCTCATGAGTTTCTACTGGCTTAAGTGTTGTTTTTTCCCGCAGTGTGTGAAGTGCTGTTATATCATTCAGTGTCTGTCAGCAGCTCCAGGAGAGTGCTCTACATTCAAATGGATCAGAGGTTAGACCACATGTTTTTGATCTTTAAAAGTCAAGTGGCTGTGTGTGCTCATGGCACTCACTCGGTATCAGATTGAAATAAATCTCTGGTGAGCTTTCCAAATGTACATGTTAGTGTCCTCTTCGCAGGCGGGAAGGTAATTAAATACAGGATGCAAATGCAGACATGGTTACACAGAGGGAGCATTTAAAACATGTATAGGTGTCATTTATTGCATATCTTAAAACAATGACACACTCAGTTGTCAGTCAAGTCCAGTTTGTGATGCCACCTCCACTTAATAACAAATGAAGGCAGACTGCAGACGCGTCGCTCCGATATCTGTGTCTGCGATGTCCATGCAGATATGCAAACAGACAGATGGAGGGAGAGATGTGAGCTCTCTCCAGTCCGAGCATGTTGCTTTTTTTGGGTCCCTCTCTCCCTGTTGTTGACAGTTTGTTGGCGGCTCTGGTTAGATGGGGAATTTGATTAATTTGGCGAGGAAGAGTTTTTCCACTGCAACCTGGTCACGGTCCTAATATGCCTAAATTGAAATAATCCTCTATTGATGAAAATAACTTTTTATACTGAAACAAAATAGTCTCAAATACATTTTGAATCCTAGTGAGCAGTTAGGAATAAAACTGATTTGTGTTGGTGCATGACTGTGAGTAAATAATGAATCACTCTTGATTTAACTGTGTGTGCATGCTGGCAAAACTGTGCACAAATGTATATTAAATACATTTATTTTATGTTTCAAAACTTTGGGATTATCCACTTTAGTAAATACTAGAGAAACGGGCTCCTCTTAGCCCATTTATATCCTTATTTGCTGGACCAGAGCAGACTATTAGTGCTATCAGTCCACTCGAGCTGTCTAATAATTTGAGGGAAGCAGAGCAGTGCTTGAGTCACAGCTACCTCAGGAACATCATGTCCTGCAGTGCAGCTCCCGGCTCTTTGCCCTCAGCCCCATGCTGGGAAAAGAGACAAGCATCTTTTTTTAACCTCGTTGACAATGTTTTTTTTTAACCTTCTTTCACTTGTCTGAAGAACCAGATTGTTGATCTGCTCCCACATGACTGTGTACAGCCTTTTTTATGTTATTACAATGTAATTTGGACAGAACCATGTCATATCACTATGTGGTCCAAAGGCAAAAATGAGTTGTGGGTCCTTTTTGATCCCCTTTGCTCCAGCTCTTGATATTGTTTATTGATCCTGTTGTCAGCATGCAGTAGAGGTTGTGCAGGGCTGTTGTGCTGGAAGATAAAGCCCCAAGACTGCTGCATATCTGTTTGTTTTATGGAGATTTGATTGATTTGATTCCAGGGAAAGCGAAATAGCAGCTCTATTCAGCTCCAGTGGAGCTCCTTTCTGTCTACCAGATCAGACTGTAGTTATACTGGGCAGCTTCCAGGTATCAATGTGTTTTTCCTGAAAAGAGAACTGGGCTTGCAGGGACACCTTCCAGGAACTGCAAGGAAGTATTTTGTGCACATTACCAAACAACTTTGCAACATTATCCTAATGTGTGAAACCAGTGGACATGCATTATAACCCTTTTTTATGATCAAAGATGGAACCCCTCCGACCTTTAAGTGCTCAGCGTGGCCTCCAGTTGATTTCAACTATAGGTCACACACGCAAGATTCAGTCATCAATCATCAGCAATGACTGGACTTGCTTGTTGTAATTGGCTGAGCAAATATATGCAAAATTCTGTGCACTGCCCCACAGAGAAGAGTGTTCAGGCCCCCAGAGCCCATTACAGGGCTCCTCCTGTGATCAGGGGACTGGTGATGTGTGTTCTTCTTTCAAGCATATAAAGCAAAATAGTGAGGTCATTTCCTCTGTAATTATTCTGGGAATTTGGGGCTTTTAGCAGCTTGGAAGGAGTTTACGTTTAGTATTTTTGATAAATAACAAAAGGATTCAACCTTTCTCAACCCAGACACTGGAATAAACATTGGAATTGTATGTTAGTGCAAACCACAGATAAGTTGAATGTGAATGTTTTGCAACCTGTTGTTATTCCCTATTGCAGTGGTGATAAAACTTTACGAAGGAAGAAACATACCAATGTATTAGGACTAGGGATGCATGATATTGGATTTTTTGCCGATTACCGATACCGATATTTTTTTCCCGCACAACTCATACCCACAATCAGGGAAAATTTGGGCAATTTCCCAATTGACATGATAAGTAAACATAACCTGTGTTCACTGGGAACATGTGATAAGTGCAACTGTACAGCAATTAAACCCAAATTGAATAAAACTATATGTTACAGACTGCTGCTTAAATTCAAATATAACTTAAAACAGGAGCTCAATATGTGATGACTCAATCTGAACTGTACAAAATCACAAAAAGTAAAAAAGCAATATAAGCATTATAAGCATATATATATATATATTTAACTTTATTGACACAGTGCTATGGATATGCATTGCTTTGCTTCTCCTGATGACGGCTTGCCTTGTTAGTAACCTGTCAATCAAAGGTAGCCCCACCCCAAATCACATGATTCTTTATCTTCTATTTCTTCTAAATGGGGCCATTATTTACACTATTAACATCATATTGTCTTGAAGAACAATGTTTACTAGTGATTGAGACCATAGTGTTGCCCTAAAAAAAGAATTCTGAGGTAATAAATCAAGTGAGAAGTTTTCTAATTTTGTATTGAAATTAATGGAGCCGCCGTCAGCGCCCCCTGCTGGAATTTTCAGTAGAATGCAGCTTAAAGCACTCTGCCTCACTGCTCAGACCCGGAGGTTGCTGTTTGGTGTGACCCGTCCAACCAACCAACCCACCTGCTTGTGACTGTGACACTTGTGATATTTTGTCACCAGCCTGGTGCTAAAGCTAGACGGTGCTAAAATGTTTTTGATACCATCGTTTCTGTGGTTTTCACAAACATACAGTGACACATTTTTTTCTGGCAACTGGGCTGGTATTTCACCTTTTTTTTTCCCCCAGCGGTACTTGAATCTTCATTTTGTAAATTAAAATCAAATTTATCAGGAAACCAAAAGATTAAATCTAAAAGGTCCAAATGCTAAGAAAGAAATACTTTCCAAAATGCAAGGGATGCATTCGGAAACTTGGACTTTTTTTAAAAGCGTGCTGTTACATCAGATCAACATCACAGATAAACATATTGGTAAGAGCGTGTAAACTCAAGATTTTTAAATTCATTTCGAGTAGAAGGGTGATTACTGGGTATAGATAAAGGAACAACCATTAAAATTCTCCAACCTCAATCACGTACAACGTACTTTTTTTCCCATTCTACTCCCACTCATTTCCCTAGGATATTGTTCATGCTGAGCATGTGTGTGTGTGTGTGTGTGTGTGTGTGACATACCAAGACCCCGGGAACACAGCAGGGCATTAAAAACTGACTCGTCAATTCAAACCGTCATGTCCAATTATATTCAAAAGCCTCCAAGAGTCTTATCAAGATATAATTTTGGTTTCATTCATGTGTGCAGGCAGAGAAACACTCACACACCAAACACTGAAGGAGCCTGAAATGTCACTGCATGTAGTGGGTGAGATATTTCCATTGAAATTAATGGGCCGCCCTCTCTGTGCTCATAATATATCCATGAAGAAAAAGGTGTCGGTGGGGGTGGTGGAGGTCAGAGGTCTCAATGACGATCCCATTGGGAGTCATTTCCAATTTTGCAGCCAGCACTTAACAGTCACTGTGAATATGTGTGAGTCTCCAAAACAGGCTGCTCTATGTACACACTCTGTGAGTCCTGGTAGGGAACTGATCATTTTCACTCATAATCATGAGGACATTCTATGAAAACACCTCTTCTCTTCTCCTCTCCTCTCACTCTGTCCTCTTCTCCTCACCCCCTGCTCCCCTCCTTGCAGGGTTGAAGAAGGTGCACAATGAGCAGAATGAATCCATTTTAATTGACAGGTTCCTGTTGCACTGTGGCCTGGCTATGTGCAATGGGTAATGCATGAGAGACCTACCTTGTTCGGTTTCCAATGAGGAATAATGCTGTCAGGCACTAATGACGTGTGTGTGTGTTTTTGTGTGTGTGTGTGTTTGTGTGTGTGTGTGTGTGTGTGTGTGTGTGTGTGCATGCATATGCATATGCTCACCTAACCCGGCTTCAAATGAGCACTGGCAGAGTCAAATGTCCGTCGGATGACAGCTTGCATGTCAGAGTCTGTTTATGGACTCATTTTGCTCCGATCGTGCAGGCCGGAGTCACAAACAGCACCACATACGGAAACACGTCGCTTTGTTTCTGGAAATGAACAATTTACAAATCGTGATCTTAATCAGTGGAAAACAGAGCGTAGATAAGAGATAAGTGCACACTGAAGTGATGCATTTATCTGATGCCAAACAGCAAGTGAATCACAGAATTAAGTCTTTGTTGCTTGTTTTAAATGAAAAGAAGAATTGAGAAAAGGATAAGGTAAGGAGGAGGAGTAGAATTAACATAATGACACTATTTAAAGGACTTAAATTAATGTAAGCAACTGAAATTGGGAGGTACAGGTACAATTTCCTCTTATTACGATGGAAGGAAAAACTGTTTGTTTTTTTAATTTAAAAAAAGTTAAAAATTAAATACCTAGAATCTCTACAACACATTGCACTGCTGGGTTTTGCCTTACGGTGAAGACAGATAAAGAGGAGGATTTGCAAAAAGCAAAAGCATTAAAGATTTGTGTGATTAAGGCAGGCAGATAGGCGGAAAGGAATCCGACAGAGTTGTAAATGTAGCATGGCTCATTTCATGTGACATTTAGTAGTTTTCTCTGTATTTGAAGGATTGGGGAATGAGCAGGCCTCAGGTTCTGTTGAAACGGGTGATGATGGAGCTCTGCTTCACCCACTTGTATCCTCGCTGTTGACACTCAGCACCTGAGAGTGATTGCACCAGCGTGTGGTCGACCACAAGTCACTCTGCAGACATTACAACAGAGACCGTGTTTCTCACACATCATCAACAGCTTCTTGGCTGAAGTATAAGCTGAAGAAGTTTATTGGGCTGCGCACTCTGAGCTCGCAGCAGGTCGCTGATAGAGACATGAGATATGTGAAATTACACAAAGTCGAGGCTAGAAGTACACTTCTGGGAGCGAGCAAAGCTTTAAAGAAGAGAGATGGAGGGGTCGACAGTTGGGTTTTTTTAACAACACACACACACACACACACACACACACACAGAATACACTCATCTTTTTCATCCAAAATGAGTTTTCTTTCAGAGGTGAGAAAGAAAATTGGGATTTTTTATTTTATGGTGAGAGGATTTGTAGAGCAACCTGTTTCTTTTATTTGTCACTTGAGACACATTGTAAAACCAACAGAAATCCTCTAATGGGGGGAAATTACTTCTTTTTTACTATGTTTTTATCATCTGAATTTTTCTAACTGCATGCATGTCGTGTGTGAACATTAATGAGGCAGCCTCAGCTGTTCACTCACAAAGTCGGTTTAGATCCACCTAATCAAACACAAACTTGACGGGTCTAGTCACACTTTCTTTACATAAAGTTTCTTTACTCAAGTACATTTATTGCACGGCTGTCTTGAGTCACAATGTGTACATACCTCGACTGACATTTTCACAGTCTGAGTTCGAACACAATGTCCTTTCTCAGAACATTGCTTAGTAATATTTGTGTAAAGCTTTCATGTATTGGAAGTGGTGAAGGCCTCACTGAATGAATGTCAGATATGCTGTAAAGACGTGCATTTAGAATTTCTGAGAATTCATTTGTGTGTGTGTTGATAATGATGTAAACCTGCTTGTTAATGTCCTTGGCAGTTCTGCAGTGAATCCACTCTTTAGATTTAAGTCCTTATTTACTGACCTTGGTTTGCTTTGAGAAGAAGCAAACAGGGACCTGTGGAACTATTTCACTATTTTCTCAACTGCTGCTCAAGTGATGTGGGGGAAATTATTGGTGGGAGGTCTTTATTCCAATCCTGGGGTTGGGCTCTGAGGGGTAACATTTGGAGATGGACATAAGTACATAAGTTTTGTTGTTTTAAGTGTTTTGTTATAATCAAAGTTGTGTTGGTGTGGGCTACTGAAAATCAATTGTATGTGATGTCAGACCATCTTTTTTTTTCTTGTTCAAGTAGGGGGCAGACAAATATAAGAAATGTTTTCTGCTTGCTGCTCCTTTCCAATCATGAAGGTGTAGAGTGTGTCTCTGTACACATTTTGTTGTCCACCTTCATGAAAGGAACAAACTAAATATATAAAAATAAAAAATAAAAAAAGTTGATTTTGCGCACCACATATCCCATATCACCAGATCTGCCTTTTTTCACCTGAAAAACATTGTCCGTCTCCGTTCATCACTCTCCTTCCCCGCCGCTGAAACACTGATACATGCCTTTGTCACCTCTTGCATATCCACAGCAACGTGTCAATAAAGTTTAAAAAAAGAAAAGAAAGACGTTTACTGGTTTCGTCTCGTAATGTTGGCCCTTTCACTGTATTTTCACTTAAAGTTTATTTCAACATTTTGTTCATTTAAAAATACCTTGTCCAGCTTTTGTTTGGACTAACAGACACTTTTCTGAGGTAAGTAACCTACATTTTGTTTTTGTTTTTTTGCTAGCCAAAATGAACATCCCAGTTCATGCTAACATGAATAAGCGGTCTGGCAGGTTGCCGGTGTAGAGAGGCGTGTAGTCAGTGTCGTCAGATCCCTCTCACTCCTCCACAGCCAAATATGTTTTTTCCTCCCTTTTTCCGAAAACAAGATGGCAGCATACGAAAAGAAAGGTGGCGACGAGTGCAACACAGAACTCGATGCCTCAAACAGGCAGTCCTCTCCCCCACTACGTCCATTATTTATATACAGTCTATGGTACAAACTAGATTTCAGCTGGCATTTGGTTACTCTTTACAGTCCAGTTCAATGAGAAACACAACAGCAAAAAGTCATGAGTCAGTGTGAGGTTGCAAACACCCTCAGTTCAGCTCCATCCAAATGAGCATAGAGGTCAAACTGAAGCTTTAGCTGCCATGGCTTCATCTTAGTGATGAAGTCGGGAAGAAATCGGAAACTGACAGAGGAAAGAGGATGTGTTGCTGCCATGTTCAAAGGTATATATTTTTTTGCTAAATATTTTCCTTATTTACTTTCTTAATGTGTTACTTTTCTATTACAGGTGTTAAATATTTGTACACAAACTTGTGACATTTGCCAGATGATATTTCAAATTAAAGACGATCCTCTTTTTCATTATATACTAACATCTGGCTGAGAAATAAATGTCATCTCATCAGTCTCAGTAATTTTGCTAATGAGTGCACAACGGCGATAGTGGGCGACCCGTGTGTGTGTTCCTGTTATAAGAATGAACACAGAGGAGTATGTTTACTGTACAGAGAAATGGCAAGGTGTTTTCCCCACAAAACACATCCATTTTCACAGTGACTAAGCACTGTCAACATTATTGTGTGACAATTTCATGTTTATATAAGAGCCGACTTCTCTGGTGAGTTATTTATGCAGAGCTGCAGGATCGACTGAGCATTCATGGTATACCAGTTGCATAAGAAATTATGCCTGTGAGATAAAATGACACACGCAATCCAAGCACAGTATATGGCTTTATGCTGTCAACTGAGAAAATTAAATTATTCTCCCTTCATTGTCAGTGTCATGTGGGACCTAAAGACATGATATCCCATTAGGAAGAAGAACAGCAGAGGCTTAACACCTGACTCCCAATCTGTCACTGAATATGACAGGTACACACATACACACACATCCTGTTTGTTTTGTTCTCCTCCTCTCTCCTACCTCCTCCTCTCTGTCACCTAGTCCCATCAGGAACAGCAGTCATCAGTGTTTCAGTTCATCTGCCTCTGCAGGACATGCAGCGTGACCTTTCCTGCCTCAGGAGGCCGAGATTTGGTAGCCAGGCTATGAGAACTATACTTGGTTGGTTTATATTGGGTCAATTACAATTATGTGTCTGATCTCGCACATCTTGTCATTGTGTAAGATGTTGTTCTATATCGCATCAAACTATATTATGTGGTAATGTCTCCCATCCCCCTGTGTTATTATATTATATTATATGTTGTTTATTTTTTATGTATGTATGTATGTGGTATATATATTATTATTATTATTTTTAATATTATTATTATTGTTATTATTATTATTTTTTTATTCATTTAATTAGTTATTTTATTTATTCTTGTTTATTTGTTTTCTCTCGTTAGCGCTTCTTGCTTTGTTTGCCTATTTATTTTCATTGTGTGATACATATAAATGAGCCATGTTATATATTTTTATATATATGTCGTAGCATCTGCCCCTCATCCACATACACACACGCATGCACACACACACGCACACACACACGCACACACACACACGCACTCATACACCTGTGATGCCTCTGTGCAAATCGTTTATCATTTATGTTTTTCTTTGTTGTTGTTTTCTCTGTATGTCTACTGTCTCTACTTGTGGTCCACATGGTGTAGTGTATTTGTCTCTCATGTCACCTTGTTTGTTACGTCATTTCACCAATAAAAAAAAAAAAAGAACTATACTACACCTTTCACTCTTTCAGATAAACATGATGCACTCAAAGGAATGACCTTTCATTTGCACGAACAGCTATCAAGTTCCAAGTTGAATGTAATTGTAAGTTTTTCCCTTGCACTCATAATAAAAGGAAGGTGTTAACACCAGACTAACAAGTTTTAAATCCCCCACAGTGCAGCAGGTGCAGTATAAGTGTTAACTTTTAAAAGTGCTACTTGATCTCACACAGCCGGAAATTGATCGAGGCTTAAGTCACATTCATATCTTCAAACATGCACGTTGGTGCAGTAGTTTGTGCTGTCGCCTTTAAGCTGTTTCTTTTTTTTATATTTCCTCTCAATACTTCTGCTAATGCCTTTAACAAAGAAGCTGTCCTCAAAGCTGTGCTCATCAGCATTTCCATACAAGCAACCTACTGAACTCTATTTGACCAGTACCAAACAACAGACATAAACATTAGCAACTTTTAGAAGGTGTAGAGTCAGACATTTTAGTTTATTTACTATTGAAGTTGGTGGAGACCAAACAAAGCTGAAATGAGACTGAATGCTGGACTCTTAAGGAACAGTATTGTCTCTGTTTCTGCTGGAGGTGGAAAAGTAGTCTGAGCTGCAACTGACTTAAATCTTTAAACCAAAGAGGGCAGTGAGGTTTTGCTTTTCAGTCTGATGATAACGCCTGACTTGTCCCTTTATTCATGGGTTAACCAGCTCAGGGACCCTGAGGCAAAAATGAGCTTCAGGACCCATGTTACACTCGTATTTCTCCCACTCGGTGCAGTGTGCACAGCCTCCTACGCTGAAACACAAGCAGGCTCCAGATTTGCTGTGTGGTAATTTGATTAAAGAGACATTAAAGTTGTTCTCAGTCACTTTGGTAGATTAGTAAATATCATCCTTAACATTTGCAAAACATCAACTGTGCAACTACAAAAACAACTTCTACAAGCAGCACAACACAATGGATTACCTGCTAAAGCCTCTAATTTGCTCAAACTCCTTAGTTTCTTATCCAAAGTAAATACTTATACAATGCCATCAGAACGATAAGTCTTTGTGTCATTGTTGCCAAATGCTTAGCCATGTGGTTAATTTAACAATGCTCTGAAGCAAACTATTGCTCAGCTTTTAATGACAATGATTTAAAGTGCACAAGGCTGCACTTTTTCTGTTTGGCATAGATCCGTTTCAAGAGTACAAAGTTACACATTCCTGTATGTGGGAGATTAATTGGTTAATTGGTGAGACCAAAATGAACAGACAAATCTTTTTAAATTACTCTTTTTAGTGTCCAGTATGTACCGGGTCAGCCTGTCCAACGTACCAAGTGCACATGAATTCCCAACTCAGGCTGTTTCAGTGCTGCAGTTACTCCGACCAAAGGAAGCAGAACAACTGGAAAATAAACAGAAATCAGTGTCTTGAACGAGAAACTCAGTGAACAACTCAAGTCAAGACAGCCTGGCAGCTTCACACTGAATGAGACAGAATGAACATGAACAGCACTAAGGAGACAGAATGAACCACTCTAAAAGGGGAGATGCAAAAGTCAAAGTGGTGCTGAACAGAACTTTTTTGTTAAACTAGGTTTTCTGCTACTTTCCCTTAAAAAACAACACATATAGCCTCATACATAGCCAACCTACAATAGGAATACAGAATCAATGCATTAAAATAGTATTTATCTGATTTCTGTAAACATGTACAAGATGATGGTTAGTGCATTGAAAATATGATTTCTTTTTTTTCTTTTTCTTTGGCGGGGGGGGGGGGGGGGGGGGGGGACTAGCTGTCAAATGTAAGTACTATAACAGAGTGTCAGAGAAACTGACGCCATATTTTACAAAAAAGTATCAAAAAACTCAAAAGTTTGATACAATTACATGTAAAAACTCGAAGGAGCCAATATTGTGAAAGGAATCTGTCTTCCCATTGTTACTTCACATTTACATCTTTAATGTTACTTGGGATGGGAATAATTAATGGTCGTTAAGAATTTGGTCGAAGTTTTAATCAATCTGTGTAGTTTTTTAATTTTAATGTTATCTATGACTGTGTATCAGTATCGCTGAACTGAAACACGGCCGAGCGTTCAGTTCTGCGACGGTACGTGAATAAGCCAATGAGCTGAGAATTAGGTTGGATAAAGCTACAGTTTGCAAATTCAAAGTTGCAATAACAATTATAAAACACACAGAAATACAATATTAATTTGAGCAAACTAGCTTACTGTGTCAAACCTTGCTAGCATGAATTGCTAAGTTTAATTTGACCCAAAACTTATTTAAACACAAAACACATTTAAATATGCGAGATTACTGTGAAAACTAACCTCATGCCTCTTCGGGGGCTAAAATATAAAACATTAAACTTCTTGACGTTATCTTTACAGTATCACTTCACGTGAGTTAGTTTTACGATCGGAAGGAAGTCTCTTTTGTTCTTTCAAAATAAAAGCATCTGTTATCAAACAGGCTGTACATATATCTTTTATTTTGCCATGTATGCATGTTTTTATACATACTGGAGTATATGTATAATGACAGACATTAATTGATCATAAACGTTATAGATGCTCGAGTTTCTTCCAAACGCCTATCACTAGTTTGTACTGTAATGTGTTGCCAGGCCCTGTCATTGCAATACATAAAAGAAAGACAAAACTTTAATTAAGCAATAAGGTCACAAGGTTGGACAACTGTATTTCTACACAGGGACAAGGGGGGGCCTGAACATTAGCTTAAGCAGGACTGTTATCTTGTTAATTTGTTTTAATGGTACATATTTACGAACAAAATTCAGCAGTAAAGGTCAGTGCTTTCCAGGCACCCTGGAGCTCCGGTGCTCTGGGACAGTTGTCTTCTTGATCCAGTCTTGATTGTGATCCAGACTTCGCTATAACCTCAGAGGACACCAAGTGGCTTTAATTTATCTATTTTCCCATGACACACTTACACAGCAGACATACCCACTCAGCCCCTCTGAACTGTGTGAACTGCACACACCAGACACTGGACGGCCGCCCAGAGGCTGCTGCAGCATTAGCATTTCCATATGAGAGCGCTGTCAGGATGAAGAGGAGGTCTGCTCCCTGATCTAAGCCCCTCTCTGCTCCCTCTGCTCTGCTCCACCAGCTGCTTTGTGTCTCTGCTGCCTTCCTCTTCTGACACCAACAGGCGCAGTGAGAGCTCACGTCTCGAGGTGTATTTGTTTATATACAGTAGCTGACATTTGTGTGATTCTGTGGGTACATTTATAACACAATAGTTAGTCAGTGTTTGCTTTATGTGCATTAATTGATTTTATAGCTTAATTATTCCATGACACTTTTATCAGTACAGCTATCTGTTTCATCCAGCTGTATTTGTTCCCTTTGAAGAAGTATTTTCTCCAAAAGCCAACAACTTATTTTTTGATTTTCGGTTCAGACAACCTGTTACAAGACAAGCTGTGAAAACAACAAAGCTAACACTCCAACAGACACGATGGAAATGGACCTCAGACTGCCCCAAAAGTGAGAAAAATGAGAACTTGTCGTGTCTGAGGTTTGAATCAGGCTGCAGGTGCAGGCTTTACTTGGAGTGCTGAGGATAAACAGGAAGCCTGGCCAACACCCTTAATAACCAAGTGCCAGAAGGCTTGAAAATTGTAACACTTAGGCTCATATATAGCATGGGGCAGGATAATTGATATACAGGAACATCTGGAGATGCTTTAGGTCTGATGAGCATTCCTGTTTGAGGGCCAGTTGAGCACCCCGTCAATGAGTCCAGGAGAGGCCACGGCAAGACTCCCCATATTCACAGAGCCGAATGATGTTCTGGCTGAAGGAGAGCAACACGTCGTATTTTGTTTCGTTCAATTTAACACGTAACTGCACGTAGTCTTCATTAACCGTGACAGAGACAGAGCCAGTTTTGTCTTTAAGATTAAAGAGAGATGTGCTCCACGTTCAGCTCTTGAACTTTGGAGTCTCTTTTTCAGGGAGCTGCTGCTGAAAGCTTTGTATTAAATGAACACAGATGTCTCAGCACGGCGATGCACGTGGAAGCGGTGTATAACAAAAAGAGATAGATGTGTAGAGAGAATGTGTATCATGTTTCTGTAACAATAACAACTACAAATAATCCAGCTCCTAAACTTGAAAGTCTTTTTTTGAACACATGCATATAACATTTTTCTTTGTCTACCCTGTATATTTGCGTCATTATTTAAATTCATTGTATTAATTGATCTACAGTACTGTAAAAAAGTCTAAGGCAGGTGTGGAAAAAAACACATTTTCCAAACCTGCCTAAGACTTTTGCATAGTACTGTGTGTAAGCTTATTGTTATTCACATTTCTTTTGCATGTATGCATGAATCTGGCCCATGCTTTTGTTTAAGTAACCTCTATGGGTTATGGACTAGACCTCATGTTGGGTGGAATGCCACTTATGGCTGTAATGACTGATCATGCGCTTTTCACAGATGAAGACCAAGAGTTGATAAATCAGTTGGTTCAAAGAATGCATTCATGAAGTAATTTCACCAGAGCCAAGGTACCACGTGTAACCAAGGTAGTTTACCTTTAGACTGGCATGTTGTTGTTCCTAAAAAGTAAGCCTCAGTGCCTCAGTGCACAGAGAGCGCCAGGAGTAGTAATCTTATTTTGAACGTATAATCTTTGATTTCCTCAGTGCACACAAAGAAACCAGGAGTGGTAATCTTATTTTCAACCTACAATCTTTGTTTTTCTCCGAGCACAGAAAGAATCGTGGTAATCTCTCCTGTCACGTACAAGCCAGCTTTGGGCCAACAGGGTTTTAAAGAAAAAGAGAGAAACCTTTAACGTCAGGGAAGATGTCTGTACATCCACTTGGTTCGAATGAAATATAATTTAAACAGTTTTTTCATATTTCCATTTCATTGCCTATTTACTAGACTTGTTGGTAACCAAATACACACCAATAAATAAATAACTAGCAAGACTTCCTGGAGCCTGTTTTTACCTGCCCCACTAAAGATCCATGCAGTGTTTCCTTCTTCCATTGTAAACACGTCTTTATTAGGTGAAGTGTTCCTAATAATGTGGCATTCTGGTCTTCTGCTGCTGTAGTCCATCTGCTTCAGTGTTGGATGTGTTGTGCATTCAGAGATGGTGTCCTGCATACTTTGGTTCTAACAAGTGGTTACTTGAGTTACTTTTGCCTTTCTATCATCTCCAATCAGTCTGACCATTCTCCAATGACCTCTGGCATCAACAAGGCATTTTGGTTCACTGAATATTTTCTCCTTTTTCGGAGCATTCTCTGTAAAACCTAAAGATGGTTGTGCGTGAAAATCCCAGTAGATCAGCTGTTTGTGAAATACTAAAATCAGCCCGTCTGGCGCTGACAACCACACCCAATCAGACTCACATAAATCACCTTTCTTCACCATTCTGATGGTCGCTTTGAACTTCAGCAGCTCGTCTTCACCATGTCTACTTGCCTAAATGCATTGAGTTGCTGCCATGTGATTGACAGATTAGATATTTGCATTGACAAGCAGTTGAAAAGGTGTACTTGATAAAGTGACCAATACGTTAACATTTACTGAAAGCTTTTTCCTGGCAACATTCAGGCAGTACAGTAAACTGTAAACATAATGACATATTATCACCTTAAGAATATGATATAGCAAACATGTTGGTTGGAGACATAAAAACTGTAAAGTTGTGGGCCATAAAACCAAAATTTAAATACCTATGATACTGTGATGTTATAAACAGTCATTTTACCCACTGTTAATATGAAATATTAAGCAGCTTTACAGTGAAGTTTATTCTAAGGACACTTTTTGTCAGCACTGACCTGCTTCACGGTTACATACATTCACATTTACACTGTAGTCTTCCACTTCGACAGCTTTGGATCTTAATTGCAGGCTGAGTGCTTTACTCTTAAGTTAAGCCGAATTCATGGTTTCTATCCAACTGAATGCTACAGCAGCTGAGTCCATTAATTAGGCTCCATCCGCTCGCTTGTTATCATTGTGCTAATCAGTGAAATTGGGGGTTTTAGTGTTCGGTTGAAGTGAAAGCTACAGGCTCCCTTGACTCATTGACAGAGAAATGACATTTCACAATAATTCTGCTGAATTTCTTCCATTTTTCAGCTATAGTTTTTTTTTTTTTTTTTACCATTGAGAGGCATTGACATTTTGTGACAAATCCTCTACCTGATGGTGCCGAAATATTTTGATTCTGTGCTCCTGTCTGCGTCTGTGTGACTCTCTGTATGCATAGCCATACTATGTAAAAACTACAACGGAGCCATGGGTCGTTAGAGACCTGAGCATTTACAAATGCTTTTCTGATGGATTTGTGTCAAACAATAACAAGGCCCAGGTGTCCTCTCCCCCCCACATCGTTTTTCAATGGTTTTCATCAGCTACATCTGCAGGAAAACCTAATTCAATCTGGGTGAGCTCCTCAAGCTATAACAGCATCCCCAGTCGGAGGTGGATTTAGAATTGAATGCGGGGCGGCCAGGATAAAATGCTTCGAATTGCTGCACCGCTGTCATTGTCAGGCATTGTAGTGTAAGCCACATGAATATTGCATAATTCATAGGTAGAGCACAGGGACCCATCACTGTAATAAGGCAGTGTGACATGAATCCTCACCTCCGCCAGCAAAGAACAGGATGATATGTAAGAGAAAATCAACTCACCGAAGAGTACATTGTGCTGTAGATAGTGTCATAGTGAGGATAAACACAGAGGCATATCCTAATAAACTCAGGCTGTGTACTTTATTTCACTCAGAGAAAACTTCCTTTACTTTTTTTTGGACAGCATCTACATGTTTAGACAGCCATTATTTATAGCCTTGCCAGTAGCTTTAGGAAATGCAACATTGGTCTGTTGGTCCACCAATTTGGTTCAGACTGAAATATCTTAACAACTGCTGATGGACTGTCATTACATTCTGTAGATATTTATGGTGTCCATAGGATGCTGCCAACTGACTTTGGTGATCCTAACTCCAACATCAGGTTGACATTTTTGTTTTTTTACTTAAATGTCTTAACAAATATTAGTCAGACTGACAACAATAGCATGTGTTAATGAAGCTCAGAGGGACACAAATTAAAGAAGACAAGAAGAAGAAGAAACAAGCAGCCAATGCTCAATTGACTTAAATGTGCATTATTTCTAATAAGAATTTACTTCTTTTTGCAGCCTGTGAATCCACTGGTTGCAAAAAGAAGTCAAATTCTATGGAGGTCTTTGAGTACATGATCCTCTTCTTGCTAAGAAGAAGAAGACGACAGCTGCTGGCCCAGTGAGGGGTATTATAATTAAATGTCAGAATCTGATGACAACTGCATTTCATTATGCAAGTCTGTAATTTATAATGGAAAAAAAGATTAGCTCTGAACCTTAATGAATCCATAAAGGGCTTATTTTAACTTATGATTAGTGAGTGGAATTTTTAGGTTCACCAAATTCACAAGGAGTTCTCCTCTGGGGATCATGAATATCCGTATAAGACTTCAAGACAATCCATCCAATAGTTGTTGAGATATTTCTGTCTAAATAGATGCGTGGGACCAAGCCTCCTACTGATATTTTCATCCCTGTGATGGATGGATGATGGAGTGGATGAATGGATGAATGAGTGAGTGGGTGGATGATGGATGGATGCTTGGGTGAATGAGGGGACAGATGAATGACTGGATGAATGAGTGAATGGATGGATAGATGGGTGGATGCATGATGAATGAGTGAATAGATGGATGATGGATGGATGGACGGATGAATGAGGGGACGAATTAATGAGTGGATGAATGAGTGAATGGATGGATGGGTCGATTGGTTAATGGATGGACGGAGGAATGAGTGGATGGATGGTATAGCTGCGGCTTGTAATCAATGACCTTGTTCCCATAAGTTTAAATACATTTGTTAAACAATGTCTATCATATGATGCAGGTCACCGCACAAATTAATCTGCAAAAAAATAAAGTTAAAGTAGATAAAGTATAAACATCATATGGCTGAAAAATTATGAATAATTAAAAAAATCTGATCGCATCACATCCATCACCTGACTGTAGTCAGTTCATTAACTACTTAATCCTCCCCACCAATCTTCTCTCCTCTGTTACTCTTTCATGTTTAACGGTCTATGTGTTAGCCCCCCCCCCCCCTCTCTCTCTCCACCATCCTCTCTCTGCTCCAGGATGAACTCTACTCCACCATCTGCCTGCTAATCGGAGCACGCAGGCTGTCCCCTCCCCACACCTGTTCCCCCTTCATGGAGCTTGGTTCCCAGCAGCAGCGCTGATACGGCCTACTCATTTAGCCAGCAGTCAGCAACGCACCTACATTTACTTTGCAGCAGCATAACAAGGTTATTGTCACCCACGTGTGTACCCTTTGCAGAAGTGATTCTTAAAGAGGATTTGTGCCTCACGTGACTAGATGTGTGACATAATTGAGTAATTTTCTGCTCTTCTTATCACAGTTTTTACTCGATTTGTAGCTTTAAAGAGTTGCAGGCACATACAAAGCAGTGGCGTCCACCTTTTAGTATCTGACTCATCAGTGCCGATCTCCTTGGGTTTTACACACTGAAAATTCAACACAAAAGGAGATGAGATTCCCTACATGCCTCTATAGTGCATTAAACCCTAACCATGTTTCCTTTGTGCCTGAGTATGTGTCATCTATAGCTTTACAATAATTATATTTTGCTTTGGGAAATGTTTACAGGCAGTATGTCTTAATTAGCTGAGAAGGACTGCTTATTTCCATTGGGAGCCAATATGGACACCATCCTCCGTGCTAATAACCAAAGTTAGATCCCTAAGCTACATTGAAAATGAGCATGAACACACAAGACTGTACACATATGGATTCGGGCACAAACTCAGTTCATGACTCCCACACGTGTGACTCACAGGACAGTGCTTTACATTTACCTAACTTTTACACAAAGAAAAGACGTGTTATTCTACTACTAAAAACTTGCCCAGGGACCAGTCGTAGACAATGGGGGAGTAGAATTGGCTCACTTATGCAACGTGCACACATCTTATGCAAACACTTATGACACATCATGCATTACCACATGTGATCATTGAGTTTCTTGTGCTTCAGACATGAGGAGTTATGAGACTCATACTCACATTTTTAGGTGGGGATACTAGATGTCAATAGGGTAAACATTTAACTGATGGATATCACTCCTCCTTAATTCATATCTTATATTTTTTGTATCACGGCTTTTCTGAAATGTAATCTTTAAATGAGCAAATGGCAATCATTGTATTAAATATGTGCTATTTTGCACTAGTTTTCCAGAACAGACATCTATTGATTAATTTTGTTGACATATTATAGTCAAAGCTTGTACAGAGCAAGTTTTCTGTATCTCTTTCCATCACTCCATAAATATGAAAATACTGTCAACAATGATAAAGGATCTGTTTTTGCCATGTTTTAGTAATAAATAAAATAATGTTCTATAAATCAGTTTAGGAGATAACACATGAACAAAACCCTTTGCAGAAATCTTCAGAATATACAGTGCTTAACACATTTATTAGACCACAGCTGTCCTAAATTAATAGCATTAGCATTGTTTTGTGTATGTAAGTGAGGTGGAGTGAGGGAGTTAACAGCCCTAAGATGTATAAAATTCCATGCATCTTGCAGGATACTACAGGTGAATAGGGTAAAAATGTTAAGGAAGATATCACCACAAAACTTTCCCAGCTGATTACTTACATCAAAGAATCTTATTTTTTGTATTAAAACTCTTCTGAAATTGTATTCTAAAATATTCAATCATGGCATGATTTAATGTGTGGCAAATTTAAGAGAAATCTCCTAAAGCAGAGAGACTAATTATAGTTAAATAAACACCTAAATGTGAAGATGTGATGGAAGCAACAGTGCATGAAAAACTATGTCTTGACTTTCCAATAATCTTTAACACTCCATGAGCTTAATTGGCCCGTGGGGTGTTCTTCTGACATAGACCATCTTGAATAGCACTCACCAGTCAATCAGCAACCCAAGCCCCTGTGGACCTTTTGTTGGGTGCTGACATCCTCCACTGCTAGAAGATTGATTTCAGATTGTAAAAAGAAACAGAGAAAGGATTCTGTGACCTCAGAGTTCAAATGTGCTGTGAGTGTAGCTTAACAGTCTGACACGGAGCTTTACAGTTTTGATATCCTAGCAGATGAAACATTGTGGGATGAAATAAAATCTGAGACCTTGGCAGAACATTTCATTTTTAACAGGTTAGGTTAGCCTCCTCAGACATGATATGGGTGGCTTAAAAACACTTTACTCAAAGGTTAGAGGGGGGTTACAGGCTGTCAAATAGGAGAATAAAACAGATGTAAGGCTCTTTCTATGTATTTATTCTTGATGTCTGTCATCAGGTCCAAAACAATTTATGGCCAACAACCGTAATGGCTTACATTTTTCCAGGCAAAGTTTGCAGTGAGAAGTATGTGCACTGTAAAAAGTATTTGTAGAAATTACAGTAAAACACTGTCAAATTGCATGAGAAATAGGGCGTAAAATAAAAAGTTGCATATCACCATAATAGACATTTTTAATTACCGTAAAGCAAGGAATAGTACAAAACTTTTGAAAACACACAGTTTGACTGTAAAAATATAAAAATGTTCATGTTAAATTAAAGGAGAAATACGACACTGTCACAAGGACACAATTACCCCTAAAAATAAAGGGACTTTTCATTCTAAATTACAGTTTTTGCTGATATTCACACATACATTTACAGTACAAAACCCACTCACTGTATTTTTTACGGTGAAGTTCTGGCAACCACAACTGCCGGTATTTTACTGTAAATTAAACAGGTTATTTTTTACAGTGTGGGCTGGTTAAAAAGAAGCAGGAGGTGATGTTTCTTTAGTTTGATATTTTATATCTTGTGGTTATGGCTGATACTGGGGCTGAATCAACAAAGGAAAAAAGAATAGAACTGACCAAAGAACAAAAGAAAGAGCTATAAGGACAATGATAGCGCATGGGCGAAAACACATTAATCTTAGTCGGTTATTCAACAGATGGAGGGAATTGTGGGATTTGAAAGGATTCATTAAGCTGCTTCAGGGTCCTGGTATCGCTCATGCTGGCTCACTGTCACACTGTCATGGTTTACTGGGATCTTTGATTAGAATAGAACCTTCCTTAATGCAATTAGTATTACCTGTCAAACAACAGGGCTAAAATTGGAGGACACATAGGATGCAGTGGTCAGTATCTTACAACCAATTGTGTCACAAATACTGTCAGGCATCAACCAAGTCAGTGTTTGCTGCACATAGACTTTTTTGGGGGCGCCACTCTAACCATCATCAAAGCATCAAAGGCATATTAACTTTAAATGTATCTGCTCTGTAAACATTGCCAACCATAAAGGAGCTGTATATAGATTTCTCCCCTTATTTGCTCAGCCTCTTCTTGTCCCACTCAGACATATTTTGAGTGCTTTGTCAGCGCAGGAGAAAGGTCTGAAAGCATCCTTTTTCATTCTGGGATAAGGTGAAATACATTCAGGCTTGTCTGTATTTCATTAAACCAATCGTAATCATTTTTGGTTGAGCTGAGTTCAGGCAACCAACGAAAAATATTAGCCCAGTAATTCATATGACCACATAGATGGTATCACTCTAGCATGACTCAAATGAGTATTTTAGCGCCCCTACTGGTGGCAGGAGATCAACACCAAGTCATACGTAAACGTAACAATTGTTTAAAACAGTTTTAAACATGTGGTAAACGTTGGGTTCAAACAAATGGGTTCAGTTTGGACAACAAAAGGACTAGATTGGACTGTCTACCTGGTCAGTCCTCATGGTTTGGGTTAAACCATGAGGACTGAACAAGTATTTAACTTAAGTTGCGTAAATGGTAAATGGACTGCACTTATATAGTGATTTTCTAGTCTTTGCGACCACTTAAATCGCTTTACACTACAGACGGCGCTCATTCACACATTCACAAACACATTCATACGGGAGGCAGAGGCTACTCTAACCGGTGCTCCCTTCCACTATCAGGAATTCATTCACATACCGATGAACGCAGCATCGGGAGCAATTTGGGGTTCTCTATCTTGCCCAAGGACACTTCAGCATGTAGGCTGCCATGGTCAGGGATTGAACCACCGATCAGTGGGCGGCCCCTCTACCAACTGAGCCACAGCCGACGTATGTAAATGTAACTTGAGATAACGTATGAAACGTTAAAATGAGTCGACACTGAATTGGGCTCCTCTCAAGACACAAACAGCAGCCTCCTGGGTCAGATCACTGTGTTGGTTTGATCAATCCATTCACTGCAGCCTGCAGATTTTGTACTTTGTCACTTCCTCCTTTGCTACCGTCATAATTACTAGAGCCCCTAGAGGTTGTACCAACAATAAACATAAATATGATATTGTAATTTTCTGCCTGTATAAACAGCCTATTGGGTTGTTTTGGATGGAAGGTCAGTCTCCATCACTATTCATATTATGACCGTGACAGACTGGACATGGCTGCAATTGCTGAAAGACTGAAGGTCTGTGCTAATGGGATATGCTAAAATGTATTGAGATGCCGAAAGCAGAGTTTAGTCAATTACCCTTCAAATGTCATTCAAAGCACTGTTTAGAGAGTATATGGATTAGTCTGTGTTGAATAAAAGAGAAAAGTTGAGCAGAACATTATAAAACCAAACTCGCCAAGTTTTTCTTTTCTCGGAACAAGAAATGATGGATTCAAAGTTCCCAGCCAAGAACAGTTCCTTCCTGCATCTCTTCTCAATCGGAAAGACTGATGTGCTGTCACCTGAACCTCCAAAAAGAGATAACCACAAAACTATGTGATACTTGATCATCCAGAGTCTTTCTCAGACAACACCTGAAAGTACCTTCTTGAAATGCCTCCCTATATTTTCTCAATTACTGAGCTGCTGTTCATCTGGAACATTCTTTGCATAACCCCCAAATACCAGGTATCTACACTTGAAATGAAGCAGTGGCTATTTCAAATATAAATTTCCTGTCAGAGACGTTGCCAAGTGCAAGTCTTCTAATCTACACTGATTAATGTGTAGTCTGGGTGAATATTTAAATTGTATTCACGGTTGGTTCTTCAGTATGAACGTATTAGTTTTATTTCTTCTTATTTACTTGGTATATACTGTTTCATTTTGAAAATGAAAGTTGGATCAGAGCTCATTCCTCCCAATTCGAATATTGTTATTCATGATGTACAGTATTTTCCCTAATGATGAGGTGAAGCTTGAGATGATCCTTTTACAAGCAAAATAGAAATGATTAACTGTATTTTTTATTACTTACAATACATTACAATAAATCCACAAAAAAATATAATACAATAAATCCTCTTATGACCCTGAAAACGAAGTACAAGAAAACAATCCTGGAATGTAAATAAAAAAACACGTTATTTTGTCAGGTCGGCTGAACAGCGGGATGAGCAGAGAGAGATGGAGGCGAATAGAAGCAGCAGAAAGGAGTCAGAGGTTATGAAAATAAACATTCCCCTTGTTTGGACTAGATTGCGGTGTCCTCTCTGCGGGGCATTAGTCTGATTCCTCGGGGTGTCGTCAGCTTATGTTTCATTACTCCTGTATTTTTCCTCTTGCTTTATTTTGATTCCGCAGAGGGATCGTGATCACATATAAGGGGACCACTATCTCACACAGCTGTTCTCTCCTCAGCGATCACTTTCAATCAGCTTCTTTCTTTGATTTATTACTTCCTGTTGTCCTTGGGATTGCTGAATTTTGCTACGCTCTCTGTGAAGCGACAAATTTCAATCTCCAGCTCCTCTGGTGCTTGGGAGCGCTGACCGCAAGGCCTGGCTGTGGGGTCTAAAATAGTTTGGAGTCAGGGGATGAGATAAAAGGGTCGTCGGGATGGAAAACAAAACGACTCTCCTTCCTGAGCCCGGCTGGTTGTGGGCAGGTTGGAGGCCTGTGAGAACTTACAGTACCATGTCGGGGTGGTGGTTGTGTGTGGGTGACCCGAGCGACTCCCAGCCCCTCAGGGAGTGGTGGGGCGCGATTTAGTAATTGTTCCACAATCTTGCGTCTCCATTAGTGTGGTTAAAATAGCAGATAACCTGACTTGTCTGTCCACACACACGATGATTAATGGGAGTTTGAAGCAGATACATGAGGGCATAATCTCAGCTGGTGATTGTGCTGCGGAGTGAGTGTCAGGCCTCATTAGGCCGCGTTCTGCTCAGGGTCACTGATACCGAGGTCAGGGCCCAAACCCTCCTCCACCCTTCCCACATTTTCCTCCACTTCCTGTCCCAACAGCTGGCGCTTCCACGTCCGCTAGAAAAGTGATAATTCATCACGTCAATTTTCAATTTCTGCGGACAATTTGTATGAATAACATATTTTTTTGAGAGCAGATGGTGTTGGATACAAACCAAAAATAATCACTCAACTTGATTGTTTCCCAAAGGCCAGATACTAGTTTATGTTGCTATTGAAGCACACATTTTTCTTTTTTCATCTGTTTTTGGGCTGATTTGATTATACACAGATACTCATAAAGTTGGAATAAAATACTTTTTACCTCTTTCCATGAAATGATTGGGATTTATTCTTGACAGATGAAATGTATATCTTTGCAAACTTTATTAATCAATCTCATCACAAACCACAATTCACAAAGGATTGTGTCTGAAAACAAAATTATTCCAACTTCATGCTGACCGTGTATATTTGATCTCTTTATGTACAGGATTATCCCAGATGCATCATTATGTAGAAAAAGTCTACTATTGACTGTCACTGTTGCCCAAATTGCAGCGAAAAAGAAAATTATGACTGTTTTACCCTTCATTATTTATTTATTTCTGGTTCCTTAGGGGCTGTAAACACACACACATTATAGAGTTGAAGGGCGAATGAGTCAGCAAGTTGCCTATTCACACACATAACAGATTCGTAGCAACATTACTATTCGCTTACTGTCAGGGGGGTCAAAAAGTAAAGTATAGATGGCCTGAAGCCAAGGGGGCAGACAAAGGTCGTGTGGAGTTGATGACGTGCAATTTAAAAAAATGTGACCTCCCCTTTACATAATTCCTGAGGGCTGGCCTGAACACATGGTGAATGTAATTCCAATAATCTGTGTTTTGGTTTGCATCAGGTCAGTGCTTCACTAACCTACTGTGTTTGTTTGGCGCTGGGCAGGTGCTGTGTCTTCCATAGCTTTGTTACTAAGAATTGTGAAACACTTTCGCCTACATTCCTTCTGGATTCTCCCTCTTAAGCCCCTAAATATGTGCCAGCACAAAATTGGTCCCAACTACCCACAAATTCTGTAATGCGTACTTGATCCTACTTTTGGGGACAGGAGTAAAAAGCATGTTATCCTCTTCTTACTGTAGCTTTAAAAGAACATCCTATCTCTTCTAGGATTAGGAGAGTCAGAGAGCTGTCCCAATGTAACAGTGCCAAGCTGATGGCAACAAAGCAGTAACATATAGACACTTTTCGGAAAGTATTTATATATTTGAAGTGCTTGACAACAAGAGAAAGCTCTTGCGTTGCGATTGAACACATGAGACAGATCTTATCGCTCTTGTAACAAAAAATTGCTCCATGCACAAACCTCACTTGCTTTGTTCTTGTAGTCAGTTACTGCTTGAACTGGTTTCTACATTTAATTACTTTTTAAAAATCTGATGTATTACTGCATACTGGAGATTCTTAATGATGAAGATGAGAGTTGATGAATTTGAGTGTGTTGTAAACCCATAATGAGACACTTTCACTCACTCTTTGCAGACTGTGATACCTCTCACATCCATCTTATTGCGAGTCCAATTCAGTGTGAATTCTTGAGCTGAATCCAAGATTCATGACGACTTCAACTCTAGCTCCTGTATGATTCAAACGCCTCCTGCTGTGAAGTGCCTCTGTCCCACCAATGGGTGCACACAGTTACTTGGAGGCCCAAGGCAAAGACAGACACAGGGACCCTTTAATTACACCCTCAGTATTTACACCCACCCTTCCAACTCATTGAATCTGGGTCAGAGCAGAGTACACATTGAAGGGCTGCTGTTGTGAAGAACGCTAGAGTTGAACTCTCCAGACTGAGAGAAACACACACGCTGTGATGAGAGTTTCTCTCATTATTTTTTTATTAAATATCCATTCTCCCTTGGCTCCCAATATTAGTTACATGACTGTGGGTGCCAGCATCAGAGCTCTTTCCGCATGATAATATTGGAAGCAGTTGATTTTTTGACACAAAGTGTTTTTTTTTCAAAGCTTTTATTCCTATTTATACATGCCAAGCAGGCAGCTTTGCTTCTGTGGATTTATACTTTTATTGTCAGGAAAAAGATTGGTCCTGTGTTCTTTCAAATGTGATTGTAAATACATTATTCTATAATATTGTGTGTTCTGTGACCCTTGTGTGCAGCAGAGACCTACCTTCACCTAATGGTACAATCAGTCCATTTCCTGTTCTTAGATATGAGAGTTTCTATAGCATCACAGGTCACAGGTGTCCTTTTAATGGCGTGGCTGCGATGCCATAATGTGTATAAATGGAGGGCAATCTGGAGTGTAGGAGGTGTACACATGTGGGTATTTTTATACACATGATGGCAGGATCAGAAAACACAAGGGAAGAGAGATGAACTATGGTCCAGAAGGGCATCACCCCATTAATCTGCCTCAGAACAGGAACGAGGGACACACTGGAGCATACCAAGTATAGAACCTTCCATCAGAGATTGTGAGAGATATACAGTCCACAAGATTTCCCAAGAAAATGAATCGGCTGCACGGATGTTTTGTTTGGATTTGAATATTGCCTGTGCATGCCCGCTGGAAACAAAAGAATATTTAATCTCACCCAGACTGCTGAGGAAGCATGTTCACTTTATGAAATAGATTCTGTGGGGGTGAATACAATACCTCCTATTGATGTGTAAAGACAAACAACAGCAGTACAATGTTCAGGAATAAAATAAGCCTAATGCGTCCATCTGTACTGTTATATAGCATCTGTTTTTCTTGCACAGGAAGAGCTGCAAAAATTCCTTTCAATATTCAGCTCTGTATGCAGTGGACGAATGGTGAATAATTTGAAACTGCAAAGACTTGAATATGAAGTGGAAAAATATTGGAGGGAAACGTGTTTCCATACAAACTATTTTTTACCAGCATGAATAATTTGTGCTTTTTATTTTGTGATCATTTTAGCTGTTCGCATGCATGCATATGGCAAGGATGTGAGTTTTTATTATTATTATTATTATTATTATTATTATTATGGAAGTTCAACCTCAGCTCTATAATAAATCTATAATAATCTGTGTGTCCAAGACAGTCAGACCATCATGAACAAAAATATCCTCATTGAAACCCATTAAAACAGCAGTCTTTACAGGATATTATCATACATTCTATTATGTCAAACTTTAATAGAGTTTTCGCTCCAAACTTTCTCACTAGTTTTGGTTCCATCAACAAATTTATATGTGTATTTTGGAAGATTTGCATGGGAAAAGCTTAATGGAAATAAAACTCAATAAAACTTTTGAAAATGGCCATAAAAGTTTTTTACGCTCAATTGAGGTGTTTCTTTTCTTTTAGAAAAATAGTCAATACGCTAAATGGGAGATGGAAACGCTTTTTCTGATGACTGATCAGCTGTTTCTGCTCTGCCCAAAAAACCCCAAAATAATAATTATAGATTGCCCAGTTGAATACAATTCCTCTCAATTTTCTCTTGTGGGTGGCAAAAGTAGTCCAATAAGCAACCAATAGCACAATATCTACTTCTTCTACTGTTTACTGTCGGATTAGCCTACAGCAGTACATTACATCACCATCTTCTGACCAAAGTAATTTATGCAGCTTTGTTTATTCGCTCTCAAACACTATTTTATTTAATGCAACATTTACAAATTTCGTTTCAAATTCTCTTCGACTTTAATGGAAACACGGCAACCGGTTTCCACCAGATTGAGCCATTTTTTCATGTTTAGGGCAAAGGGCAAATATATGAAACTATTTTCATGGTTTCCATTAGTGTTTCTCAGGATATTATGGCATCATACAGGAGCAGGATGCAATAAATGAAACACCAATATTGTTGCTAATCACTGACATATCTCAACTGTGAAAAAAATAGGGATATAAAAAATAATTGTATGTTTTTTCACAAAACAACATTGGAGTTATGTAAACAAAGGTTGAAAATTCTCGAAATTAATATATATTTGTGATTATGATCAGTACGGAACCGTATTGCAGTAAGATGAGTAATTTTTTATCACAAAAAAACTGAAAAAAAGTCAGAAAAACAGGGGGAAAATTACTCAGAAAAACAGAAAAAAATAGTCAAAAAAAACTAAGAAAACAAATTTCTCTTTAAAAGAGAAATCTTTTCCCTGAAAAACAAACCAAAAAGTAAATTACTCAGAAAAACAGAGAGAGTTTATTTTCAAGTGAATGCAATATGCTTCCGTAGATCAGAAATAATGTTTGTTTAAATATTTAACTGATTAGGCATCAAAAACTTTTTTGTCTAAAGACTAGAGCAGGACGCCCCAGGGTTAAACAATGTGATATTTAACCATGAAGAAAAATGAATAATAAATAAACTGAGAAACAGAGGCAGATCCTTCTTTGAAAAGCTACCATTTACTTTCATAGCTGTTTTTGTATTTAATGCACAATAACAAAACAACAATGCAGACAAAAGAACAAGAGAGAAGATAAATCTATAGATTAAGGATCCTGGTTGTGCCTTAAGGGGCTCAAAGTTTCCCAACACACTGTATAATCAATCACAGCCCAAAGCTGTTTGTTCAATTACAGCAACAGTAGAGGGGAAAGCTTAATTTTGTTCGAAAATGTTTCAGACACAAGTATAATCAACCCAAACAAGAGAGCAGCTTGTTCTTCTCCTTTCATACAGATTTCTTCACCGTCAAAGAATTAGGCTATCTTCATTTTTGACAACAAATCCCTTGAAAAGAGTGAAACTAACAAAGCATTAGTCTGTTTCTCGATATTTTTGAATTCCCAGCATGACTGCTCTCAATCCCAGGTGTGTTTGTGCCTACTAAAGGCATAAAAAAACAAGTCACATATTCATAGATTCAGAATTTTAAAAAATGCTAATTCATTTTTAAAACAGTTGGGCCTTGAGCAAAATGTTGCTGTGGATGTTTCCTTTTTTCAGATTTGTTGTGTATAGACTGTACAGACAATACATGTTAATTGGATCAATTCATGGTTGGCTTTTTATGGGAATTACTTTTCCTTTAAAGCTGCATATGTTTCACATTATCAAACCCTGACAGCTTCTTAAGCGCAGAGGCGTGGAGGATACACATCTGCATACGTGTGCACACAGAGGCCAGTAATCTGACTGCCATCTTTAAGTTACCACTGCAGTGTTCTGATTTCCTTTGACACCTCGAGTCGTACGCTGGTTGTTTGTGTTGAACGGGCCGATAACATGACGGCCAGGAGGCAGACGACCCTCGCTTGGACGTGACACCAACTGATTTACACTAATGACAAACTGGCTCCTCTTCACCAGATACGCAGCTGGGATTGACGTGAGTTTCGGCCTTGCTCTCCTCCAACCCTTATCTTGTTAAACACAATTGAAGAAAAGCAATTACCAGCAGATGCCGCATTGTGCCTGACAAACAAGGTAATGTAGCAGAGGACAACAAGCTCTTGCTCTCTCTCTTGTCCTAAGACGCTGCACCCATCTTGAAACATTTATAACCACATCTCCTCTAACTGTTGTGACTGCAAATAGCCTTGCGTGCACTGTTGACCCTAAACCGCCCTGGCAGCAGGCTCTGACCATCCACTCTTCCAGGCCTGAATAAAGCCTCCCCCTCGGCATCCCGCACCAGGAAATGTTTTGACTCAGCTTGGTTGGTCTGTTGCTCTCATTAAGCCTTCACAAGAGGATTTTGGGAGGTCGAGGGTCGCCACAGCTCTGCTTCTCTTCCTGAACTAGTCTCCAACTTTGTTTACAGTCTGTGAGAAATAAAAGCTCAGTAGGAGAGGTGTGGAATCAGCTGAGCACAAACAACATTCGTTTTGCCTGGGAAAAAAAGCACTTGGCATAACATTTATCTCATGAATAGTGAAGGATTGTAAGGGATCTGCATTTAATCTTGTGAGTTGTGTTTTTTTTAAAAGTGAAAATGACAACAAGTCCTCCAACATTTACGTCCATATTGGTCGATTCTTCATACCCTCTAATATGGCTGTATAAAAAAAGTGGATTGCGTCACGATGACATCACCCACAGGCTTGTTGATTACAGTTTTGAAGCCTTGAGTTTGGCCTTTTGGCTGAAATGACCGTATCTGGAAGAGAGGGTGGAGCTGGGGAAGAGGATGCTAAGTTATTAGCTAATGCTAGACAGCTAGCTTGGTTAGCAGGGTGCACCCATAATTCAGAATGAACAGCCGACTCCTTAGAGTGTCTTTTATTACAGCTGAACGTTGGACAACACATTTTTCGACGACCAAAATGTTACAATTAACTTTCATGAAATCAGAACACACTGTGAAACGGTCAAAGTTCTCAGACTAAAACACACAGGGGTACACAGCTGCGGTATCGACATGTCAATCAAAAAATTGCCACGCCCTCAAGCATACCCTGGTTTATCGTCTATTTTAGTCTAACTGGGACCATCATTTACAAAATGAACATCATGCTGTATTGAAGAAGACTTGAAACTAGCAATTGAGACCATAAACTTAGAATAGAGTTGGGAAAATGTTTACTACGTTAATATATCGAGTTAGAAGTAGGTTCTTTTTCTCATAGTTCGCTCATTTGAACTTCTTTCGGCAATCAGAAGAGTTGCCCCCTGCTGGCCATTAGAAAGAATGCAGGTTGAAGGCACTTCTGCATTGGCTTCACTTTTTAGACCCAGAGGTTGCCGCTTGAATACAACTAACAGGTTCCTAAATTAGCGCCCCTACCAGTTTCAGAAGGTCAACATGTTCTTATACCTAAACATAACGGTTGTTATTTTAAACATGTGGTTAACAATGTAAACGGCAGCAGTTTGGTTAGGTTTAGGCAACAAAACTACTTTGTTGGATTTAGGAAACAGTTGTAGTTTGGCTTAAAATAAGATGCGTTACATCACTTCGGATGTATGTGGGACATCTTTATGCATGTGTTGTGGAACTTGACATAGGTACATTTGTTACATTTAATTTAAATAATTAAAAAACACTCATTTAACTTTCAGGCCACAAACACCAGCCCACTCAACAGTTGGATTTCCCTGGTCTTTATTCTGCATTTCCTCACTTCCCGTTTTGCTCCCGTCATATTTCTTCGGCCACTAGAGGTCACCACTCACTTAAATATGGGTCTTTAAAAATGGCCTATTGTGCCATTTTTTTGGTTGGAGCACAGAAAATGAGCATGCTCTGCATGACGTTCCCTTAGTTTGGATTCAAAAGATGTAACGGAGCTGAAGTGTGTGAGGAGACATGCCCCGGGAGATTATACATGACTCAAAGTAACAGAAAACACTAACAGCTGATTAAAAGCATTGTGTTCCATTTGTGTTGCAACAGAGCAGTTGATTAGAAAGATAATTGAATTGGGGAATGAGATTTAACGAGGGAGTTGTTGTCAGATAGTAATCAGTATACTATCAGGAAGAAAATTACATACAGGTGCTCATGGAAATATTTCCATCATAGTTTGAAATGCAACAGGTTAGGAGTGATGACTGTCCTGTCTAGAGAAATTAAGTTACATAATGTGCACAACAACATGAAGTCCCAATTAACATGACTTTCATTTCAGTAATTCTCCAACATGAAGATACAAAGCTAATTTTACCTCGTCCTTTGAGTAAGACTCAGCCCAGACATTTCATTTGTTTCAAGAGTTTGTGAATCCCTTTGAGATAAAGTTTCCATCCCCTCAGCTGCCACACTTCTCACAGACTGTCTAATTTTGTTCATGAATAAAATGTTGCAGCACGTCAAGAGGAAAAGGAAATATGCAACCACCTTCACTTTTGTTTCCCTCGACAATATTTCAACATCACCCTCATGAATATAGGCACACTTCACAAAAAACACTTCATTAAACGTGAGGGGGGAAAAATCCTTTTAAGCATGACACCCCTCAAACAGGGTTATTATCTTTGGCAAGAAGCCAGTGAGACGTAGGAGTTCTTTGAAGACATTCCTAAGAGGATATAAATAGTGTATCTGTCCAGCACCAGGATGCAGACAATAGGCTGATATGGAGCTGGTCAGCCTTCTTCTCACTAAGTTTCTCCAGAGGAACTTCTATATTCAACATTTCACATACATTTTATATCCCAGATGCATCATGAAGCAACCACAGTCTGAGGCTGTATGGGAAGCATTGCTCTGCAGCACAAATAGACTCTTGAATCTAACCACATTTCCTCCATGGATGTATGTAACTTTATATATTACTGCTGTGAATTCTTGCTTCATGTTTTTAGGATATGGGAAGTTTAAAGGATAGAAGTTGTAATTTGTAGCGCTGCTTTTTCTACAGTAATACAGCTTTAAAAAGCAGCAGATTACAGCCTGAAGCTTGGCTCGTAGATATTAAGCTCTCTTATTGAACCAAGGAGATTTGATGCTGGACTCAGGTCCAGCTCTTACTGCAATAACTGTGTCCATTTTGGCTGTGTCACGTTCTCTGGCATTTACAGGGATGCCAGTAAAATCTACTGGAATTTATTTTATTTCTTCGTACCAGTCACATTTTATTTGTAAAATTTAAATTTAAAAAATCATTTTACAACACTATGAAAGTAATATTTGCTGAACAATATAAACTTGATATGATCTCTGCCCCGTGATACTGAAAATGGACTCAGAGAATATCAATCCAGCATGATTTAAATATTTACTCATAAAATACGGAGGTATTGTGAAGTGTTGAAATGAAATGTACAGATTTATCCAATAGATTTTGCACACACCGGTCCCAGCTTCTCCATTGTTCTGGTGTGAGGTGGTGTGATGGTGCGGTGAGGGTGTGAGATTAGACTCTTACGTAAGTTTGGGGGTTCACTGATAAGAAATGACTGAGAGGCCTTGCTGGAACTGCAGCAGGCAGAGATTTATGGGTGTTTGTATGTGTATTATCTGTTTTATTTTTAATAATGCCAAGCATTTTTTACAATGCAGCACCCTACATATGAAGATAAACCTTGAAATCATTTGATCCATAGGATTTTGTTTAATTTTTTCCATGACACACACACTCAGGCAACACTTGCTCGCCTGCTCATCCCCATGCTCATATCTTATAGATACTGGAGATTAATCTTCTTTTTATCTTGACACGAAACACCCGCTGTGAGACAGCCGCCGGCAAGGCAATCCAGCTACATTCATGACTTTACCCTGAAGTAGTTTTTTCCTGCTGCTTGCTGCAGCACAAAAGATTGATCCAATATAGAGTTTCTATGCTCAAAGGTTTGCAGGACTTATTATACAGCGACCTATATATTACAACTTGTTTGCATTAATGCATCTAATCATTAAATAACTGACTGTGTTTGATGTTTGCATCAAGTTTGCAAAACTGACACACTAAATATATCCTTTTTTTGCTCAACTTAACATTTTATTCACATACTTTTAAATGCAACACTTTTCTTTTTTTTCAATGTGATGGTAGTTACATTAAAATGAATTTGGGGAGGGGAAACAGTCAAGAAGAAATGAGTTTTAATAATATAATTCCTTCCCAGGATTGAGTGAAAGAGACCAAACAGATTTGTTTCAGGATCCCTTTCTGTGTTTATGTGCGTTTAGAAGTTCTGCATATGATTTTCTTGAAGGATTTCCTGAAATCCCTGTTGAAAATAGTGTATATTATTGGGTTCACAGAACTGTTGCAGTAGCCAATCCAAAAGAAAAGGTTGAAAAGTGCAGCAGGGATGTAGCAATTGTCTCTGCAGATAGCATGCAGGCTGTATGTGAAGAAGAAGGGGAACCAGCAGAGCACAAACACCCCCATCACCACCGCCAGCACGAAGGTGAAACGTTTCTCGCGCATCTGGGCCACTTTTGTCTTGTTGGCCGCGGCCAGCTGTTGGCGCACAGCTGGGTTTTTCTGTTCTGGGTAGTTCTGTAACGCCCGGGCTGATGCCCAGGAGAGCCGGCAGTTCTGGGGCGGGCAGCAGTCTGACCCCTCCACCTTTCTCCGCTTGGTGAAGCGATGATTGCGGGGTTTAGTATCCGATGGACAGCAGCTCTCCTCCAAGTCGATGTCATCCAGCTCCCCCTGTCTCTGCTGGTGGCTGCCGGAGCTCTGGCTGCTGGGGCTCTCCGTCTCGAACCGGTCCTTCCTGACGAAACAGGTCTCGGACTGAGAGGGCTGCCTCTCCAGGCCGTTCTTGGCCACGAACACGGTGGAGGAGCGCTGCTTGGCCACTTTATATATTTTACAGTAAACCAGAATCATGATGAGACCAGGGGCAAAAAAGGACACCAGGCAGGAGGAGAGGATATACCAGGTCTCATCGTTCAGCACGCACTCCCGTTCATCATGTTTGGTCATGAGAAGAGGAGGGAAGGAGATGACAGCAGATATTACCCACACTACTGCGATCATGGACTTGATGCGCTTAGGTGTCCGCTTCAGGTTGTAGCTTACCGCCTTTGTCACGGACCAGTAGCGGTCCAGGCTGATGGCGCACAGGTGTACGATGGATGAGGTGCAAAACAACACGTCCAGAGCCAGATAGAAAGCGCACCATGTACTCCCAAAGTACCAGTAGCCCATCACCTCATTGGCGAGGGAGAAGGGGATGACCAGCGTGGCCACCAGGATGTCCGCTGATGCCAGAGAGACCAGAAAAAGGTTCTGGGGCGCACGGAGAGCCCGACTGGTCAGCACCGCTACAATCACCAAAACGTTACCAACAATGGTCACCAAGATGATCACAGTAACCACCAGGATGATGAGCGCAGTGGCAACCCCCGTGTGAGGCAAGCCGAACGGTGCGTCGGTGGTGTTCTCATCGTTGGAAACGTTTTCCAACAACACATTTAACTGGGCTAAATCCATTCTGGCTCCAATCGGTCCTTTCGTATCATGTTTGTTGTTTTGCACCCCTTTCCTTTCCGAAACAGCCGAAGCTGGGTGCGCCGAGCTGCCGTCCGCTAACACATGGAGATACGTTGCGCGTAACGCTCCTGCTCAGTAAACAGAGTGCTGCCTACATAAAATGCAGCACCTACACGAACGCGTTTTCCAAACAGCAAATCCTTCATTATATGTGTTCAAAATTCTCCCGAGGAGCATAGAGGGTTCCGAAAACATCACTATGAGAAAAACAGAGTCCAAAATCCAACGACTCCACGAGTAAAGGCGCTCCTCTTATGTCACATCCCTGTGCGTAATGCTGCTTGTGGCGAACAGCATCCCTTTGGAAACACACTGCTGATGGAATGAATGCCCACACAGGAGTGAGGTGACATCACTCCAGCCCCCATCTCTAAACTTAAATGAGAGAGGGAGAGAGGGAGCATGCATTGACAGTTAGATTTCAGATTTCTTTGAAGATTGAAGTGTCTTCAGGCGGACCCCTGAGCTTGTTGTGTATGATTTCACACACTCACACTGTTTTTGTTGTTGTTGTTTTTTCATATTTCACTTTACCCAACATTGCATGTACAGCATGCTGGGAGTGGAAAAACACCAACAGCCTACAAAATGCACCACCATAGCTTTTCACAGTAATCATTTTTGAATGATTATTTTAAGTAGTCTATATGGAACTGGCAGCACTATGTCAGGGATGTTTAGTGTTTAAATGGCCATTAGGAATCATTGATGGATTTGGAGGTAAAACAGCACAGCTGGAGTTTTCTCTGAACTTTATCAGCCCTGCAGGGTTGCCAATTAGAAGCTTCAAAGTAAAAAGCCTTTCATGCAACAGTGAATGACTGATCAACATTTTGTCTGTGAAATGCATTTTTCATGGTCTATCTCTCTGACAGAGTACTAGACGTGGCGTTTATCCTCACTCCCTTCCATTATTCATATGCTGTTATCCAGAATAGGTCCATGCTGGAACATGGAGGTGACCATTACACCTATTGCTGAGAAGCTGTTTGCTCTGAAGGTCTAGTTATATAACATGTATGCAGCAGTGTTAGGCAGCCAGACTTAGAGCCAGGGGATATTTACCAGTCAGGGACGCACACACAAAGGCACACACGGCCAGTCAGGGGTCATTGTGAAATGAAAACAATGAAAATAAAATTAATGCCGGGCTGATGAGTCGTCTGCGCCGCTCGCCAGATGCACTTCCCTCATTTTGGATTTAAAAAATAATCTATTTGTAAAGTAAATAGCATCTGCCGGAAGTCAGTATGGGATTTGCAGTCCAGCTAAAGCTGTTCAATGGATACCAACGTCTGTATGTGTGTGTGTGCATCTGTACTCATCCTTGAAAGTGAGTTGTCTGGAGGCTGAGCATCCTTTAGTGGCTGCAGTGAGATGAAACACAGAAGTAGATTTGGAGGAGGATTCAGACAGCCTCGCTTCTCTCTCTCTCTCTCTCTCTCTCTCTCTCTCTCTCTCTCTCTCTCTCTTCTGCACTGATCTCACACTCCCCTGGATGAACATAAAACAAGTGAAGATCATCTAAAGGGTGACTGTCACCATATATCAGTGGTCTGTAGACATCCCCTTAAGGGTCTACCTGCTGCAGAAAAACAACAGAAAAACACAGACCTCCGTAACCAGCGTTCTCCAACACAAACATGCTCTTTACAAACAGAAAAACACAGTTCTTTGTGTCTGGCTTTATAACCTGTGGGGAATTCAAGAAACTGCATATAATTATAATTATTACTAATGGGTGAGTTTTGTTATGCAACCCTTTGATTGAAGATGCAATTACACATGGCCTCTGCTTTACCACTTTTCATTAAACTACCATTAAAGGGACGTTAATACATGTATGGATTTGTTCCAAAGAAACAGAGCAGTCAAATTTAAAAAGTGATACATGCTAGATTTATGTACACTTAAGTTTACTGTATATATACATTTAAGTAATGGTATTATGCTTTTGGCATCTTTTCTCATAGCAAAATAATGAAATTATGCAACAGTTCAGTTTTTTTCCTTGCAGATGTTGACTAATCCAGTCAAAACAACAACAGTGTTTTGTCTTGTTAGATAACTAGCTTTTCTTTTCAAAAAACAGTTGTTCAGCACTCAAAGAACAAAACTGTGTGCACAATTCTGTAATCCAAAATTTGTGCAGAATTTACAGTTACATAAGCAATTTGCCAAATGTCTCTTTGAGCTGAGAGTTACTGCAATGTGCTTTGTATTATGAGGTAATGGACAGACACACACGCTCACTTTCCTACATTCTATACACCATCATAAAAAATGCTCATGTGTATACTCATATGCTGCACATGTACTGTATATTTGAAAAAAGGAAGATAGAAAATGAGAAAAAACATGAACATATCAACACTGTATTTATTGACACTTTCATTTCTTCCATCTCTTTATTTTATACTTTTTGTCTGAGTGTCAAAACCATTTTAACTTAATTGCAGAAACATTATTTGTGATCTGAAAAAAAATTTTTTTGCACGTGTTCTTCCCAGCCTTTCTATTCCTAGTAATACAACAATACCCAGCATCCTGTCACTTTGGATCCGGCTTCCTGTTATGATGGAGTCACCACATCTAACGAGGGGTGGATATAAATACGTGCCGGTCCTGAGGTCTCCGCGTCAGTCTGGCTAAAGGTGTTCCCACAAATAGAGAAATTACACAAATCAAAGATACCATCAACTAATCATTCAAACAATTCCAGTTTCCAGTTGAGAGTAAAAAGCATCATTGAACAGGCAGCTCTAATCTGCCATCCAGCATGTTACGTTTGTCATCTTTGCGGCACACATGACCTCTCTGTGACGCACATGCCAGTTTCACTTACTGTCACATTTTAAATGATTAGAAGCTCTGCAGCCACAGAAGCAATGGGAGCAGTACAAACATTTACCGAGCTTTATTCTGTCAGCCAATCAGTCATTAGCTATGCACCGTGATCTGACAGCTTGACCCACTGCCAGCAGGTAATGTTTTAAATGATGATTACTGCCCCCAGAAATTATTTATATCTAAGCAGTGATTATTAAGACTCTATACATCATTTCACATCTAAATCAGTGTGCTTGTTAAAAGCTCTGCACATACTTTTCCTTACTTCCATGCTATTTGGCTCACTTAAAACAAAAGTGTAATGTATGTGCCCACGCTTGCAGGAGACTAAAGAGAGAGGTGCACACAGGGCAGTCCGTGGCCTAGAGTTTAGGATTCGTGCTTGTAACCAGAGGGTCACTGGTCCGAATCCCAGGACTGACAGGTCAAGAACTGAAGTGCCCTTGAGCAAGGCACCTAAGCCCCCCCACGCAGCTCCCCAGGCACAGTAAGGTGCAGCCTACTGCTCTTTGCATGGTGTGTTCACGTGTGTAAAAAAAAGGATGGATTAAATGCAGAGGTAGGGCTGGGCGATATGGACCAAAAGTCATACCCCAATGTATTTAGACTGAATATCAATATATGATATACATCCCCATATTTTTATCTCAAAGTGAGAGCAAATGTTCAGTCAAAGTCAAAGCCAAATATGACATGTCACAAGTAGTTTTATTGAAACCGTTTACTTAAGTAAACATAAATTCTGTATAACAGGAGTACCTCAGGCAGGCAGCATTTATGTATAAAGAAAGAAAAAAAATTGAACTGTATCTATATATGCGATATGGTCTAATTCCATATCACATTTAAAAATATATCGATATATCTTTTGGTGGTTGAATTTCCCCATTGTGGGCTTAATAAAGGATAAATCTTAATCCTAATATTATCATACTCACATTAGCCAGTAAGGATAGAAGTGACGCAACATATTCTGAGAACGGGGTTTGTATGATATCCTTCACTATTTAATATAATGAAACTGTTGCAGGTTGCTTTTTTAAATGCTTTGTTAATGTTGGGACACAGAAGTACTTGGTTAGGTTTAGGGAACCAACCTAAGTGGTTAAGTTTAGGAAAAATAAAGGGGTTTGGGTTGAAGTAACTACTTCATATGTAACTACTGGACACAGTGGCGTAGGTCGCATAGAAGGTGATGTACACAGTGATGTACTCATGTTTGTAGGTTTATTTACAAGTTCAATTTTAGTTTAAAGTGGGACATAAGTAGTGGTCTCCAGACTCAAGTCCTTTTAGCGTTTATTTGACCCTTTCACCACCCCTCATATCACCCTTAGAGGATTTCATCGGTATTTAGATTTACTTTGCTCTTTTCTTTTACCTCACAACAAATAAGCAGCACTTCCTGGTTACATGGGTTTCGAGTTGATGCAATTCAGGGTTTCTGATCGATATGAGACTATATCAAATGTAACATAAATCTGTTATATTAACATAAACAAAAGGCAAATAATATATGATTGGACAATTTCATTATCTAGACATTTATATAGAAATCAATATATTTTTAAGGAAAAATAAATATAAATAGTGAATTTCAAAATAAAGGTGCACCTTAAAGATGATGATACATCTCAATATTTTCACTTTCCTTCCAATAAAGATGATATTGCATCACGGATAATAGAATCGATATATTGATACAGATTGATGTGATATACACCTCTAATAATTTGTACACGGTCGCTCATGAAGTTGGAATAAAATATTTTTTACCTCTTTCCATGAAATGATTGTGACAATATGATTTAATCTTGACTGATAAAGTGTATATCTTCTCAAAACTTTATTAATCAATCTCTTCCAAACATATCACCATGAAAATGAAACCACAATTAACAGAGAACTGTGTCTAAAAACAGAATTATTCTAACTTTCTGGGCGATCATGTATGAGTGTCTTGTCATGAACTTCTTATAGACATTTAAATTAAAATCTACTTATTTTGTTTTGGTAAAAATAAATATAAAGATGATGATATTATACTGTTCATTGATATCATAGATATACAGACTGATGTATCGTGCACCTCTAATAATTTATATTATAAAATATCGATATGTGGCATCCATGTATCACTATAATCTTGCAATGCTAAATATGGTGAAAATATGCCGTATCAATTTATTCGCCCACCCAAATGGGTAGCTAAAATAAGGCTGACATGATATTTCTTTCTAAGACCATCTAAGACTGTAAATCTAATTTTTTTTTTAAAAACATCCCTGAGAGGGTAGCCGTATTCAGAAGCGACTCATGGCTGTGTTTTTCTCGCTGCCTCAATCCTCTTACCTTCCTGTTGTCTTCTGGGGAGGCTGTTTCGGCTGGTTTGTGTGCAGAACCCACTGCTGCATTATGTAACGTTCCAGGAATAAATGGCCTGAGGTGGTGTGTGAAAACCTTGTCTCAGGTTGCAGGTGATTTGTTATAGTAAACATTTTTTTCAGGGAATTGAGTCTGCAGCCATTGAGCCAGGACCCCCAAATGATTACTGTATATGCATATGCATTTATATGTGCGTTATAAGATCCTTGGGTGCTGTTGATGTGTATCCTTGTGGGAGATAGTGGGAGAGGACTGTGTGTGTGTGTGTGTGTGTGTGTCACAGCCTTACTGTGATTCACATTCTTTTTTCAGAGATCACACATCTATCCACATCTCCCACCTTCTTCAAGTGTTGCTATTGCTGTCAGTAGGCTTGGCAGGTCTGGATAAATACATGAGTGTTGACCTTTATTGTGTCCCAAACAAACAAGATTCCCCTCAGCTTTTGGACATAGCTGCACCGGAATTTAAAAGCATGACTATGTTAACGAAGCCTTAAAGGTCACACGTGTCAGCACGTTCCCTGATGGAAGTTTCCGTTTGAATTTCTGCTGACATCTGGGGTGGCTTTTTATCAGGGAGGTCATTGAGGGCAATAAACATATAGTCAATTATTTAAATTTCTGCGCTTAAAAAAGGAAAAATGTTGGCTTTTCAATAACTTTGAATACTTGAGCAGCATTCTGTCATTTCTGTAGATCATTAAATTGGCCTTGAATATGCTTCAACTGTAACTGATCGACTGGTTTCATCAGCTGCTCTCTGAATTGGAATGAGGTATAAAGGGCTTCATCTTTGATTGAGTCGTAATGGTTGTGTACACATTCAGCAGAGGAAGGAGCGTTTAAAAGTCACTTCCAAGACCTCAGAGAATAGGCTTCCTGCAAAAACACTCCAGTGAATGAGATCCTCCATCTCGTTTTAAGGGAAAGATCACATTTGTAGCTGGTTAAAAGTGGCTCCCGTTCAGGGTGATTTGGTTAACTTCCCCGCTGACTGGTAGCTGCAGTTTAAAATGAAGAAAAATGAATGAAGAGAAAAGGCAACATGTGAGTATGAGGGCAAATCAAGTCTTTTTTTAGTGGGATTTATTCACTGTGCTGTAAGGCATGGAAACATCCTTCAGTCTATTATCTTTTTCCAACAAAACTTCAAGAATCACCTCATTTACACCGAACAAGTGGAGCAATGAGTCAGAACTCAATGATGACTCACAAGACATGATTTGGCCATTGTAATTAACAATTAAACATGAGTTGTTAGATGACGTAGATAAGATGGATCATGAATGCACTACACGTGATTTTATTGATTTACATTTTTTAAATGGAGGATATTTATAATGACAATGAGATTAAGAAGATGTGTGATGCAAATTACAGAGCAAACCCACATACGCACACAGTTACTCCCGGGGAAACAGGCCTGAGTATCCTGCACAGAAATGTTCTTACTGAAATCAGATCTGGACCTTGTACTTTTATCAGGAATTTGGTCATGAAGTGTCGGAAGAGTATACATTCTGACCGGCTGGTGGTGCTAGAAGACACATCGGGGGATCACTAAAGTCTTTTATGTATGTCAGGAACATGGCAGCCATCATTAGAACATTCACTCATTCATTATTCTTAACCGCTTATCCGCACTCGGATCACAGGGTTTGGAGGATCTCAGCTGACATTGGGCGAGAGGCGGGGTACACCCTGGACAGGTCGCCAGACTATCACACATAGAGACAGACAATCACGATCTCATTCACTCCTACAGGCAATTTAGAGTCCCCAATTAAACTTAAGTGCGTGTTTTTGGACTGTGGGAGGAAGCCGGAGTCTAAACCGGCAGCCCTTTTGCTGTGAGGCAAGAGTGTTAACCAATACACCACTGTGTAGCCCATTAGAACCATGACCATTAAAAAACATCAAAAATGTAACTTGACTTACAAGTGAAAAACGCTCTGGATAAACAGGGAGGCAATCCAGGCAGTCCAAAATATAAGAATTCTTGTAACAAGTCAAGAAATATTACACCAAACACACAGCAAGCAGCAGCGAATGCTGCCTGCATCGAGCCGCCATACAATGTCTATGGCTGTTTTATTCTACTGCCAAATTACAAGTTGTGCACAGTTCACTGTCTAACTGGTGTAGTGCATACCTGAGTACACCTCCTTGCTGGAGTGGACCTGGTTTCAAATCAGGTCCAAGGTTCCTTAGCTGCATATCTTCCCCAAAGACTGTATATAAATAATGGACGTAGTCACCGTGACAACACCCATTGGTTTGTGGACTGCCCGTTGGAAGCCTCGAGTTCAGCGTTTATACTCGTCGCCATCTTGCGTCACCATCTTGTTTCCAATACACAGAGCAGACCATAATTGGACTGTGGCGGAGCGCGAGGGATATGACGACACTGACTACACGCATCTCTACACTGGCAACCCGACTGAGAGAAGCCGCTGCTAATTCATGTTAGCATTAATTGGAGCATTAACTGGGATGTTAGTTTTGGCTAGCAAAAAAACAAAAACAAAATGTATCTTTCTTACCTCAGAAAACTGAGCAGCGACTCCTTGGAGTGTCTGTTAGTCCAACCAAACGCTGAACAAGACATTTTTACTGAACAAAACGTTCAAATAAACTGTCATTAAGTGAAAATACAGTGTGAAAGGGTCAAAGAAGTTTTCAAATTTTGCACTGAAATAAATGGGCAGATTTTTTTGGAGCCAAACTTAGCACCCCCTGCTGGAATTTTGGTGGATTGCAGGCTTAAGACACTTCCTGGTTGGCCTCCATGCTCAGACACGGAGATTGCCGCCTGATCTTCCCCTCTGTGTCCCCCTTCCATTCTCTCTGTCCCTGTCTAATGAATGAACATTTGCTGGTGATATGTTGACCTATGGGCTACAAGGTGGTGTAGTGGTTAGCATTCTTGCCTAACAGCAAGAGGGTCGCCTGTTCGACTTTTCTGTCATGATTTTGCATGTTCTCCCAGTGTCAGCGTTGGTTCTCTCCGGGTACTCCGGCTTCCTCCCACAGTCCAAAAACATGCACTTAGGTTTAAATTGTGAATGAGAGTGTGATCTGTGTCTATGTGTCAGACCTGCGATAGTCTGGCGACCTGTATAGGGTGTACCCCGCCTCTGACCTATGTCAGATGGGATCGGCTCCAGCCCCCCGCGACCCAAGTGGATAAGCGGGGAATAATGAATAATAAATAATGAATTAGTGTTGGCCGATATTACAAAGAATTTCTTCCCACCTTAAACACTGAAATTCACAAGAAATGAAACTACTGTGGCAAGCTGCACATGGCCACTGCTTGGTGTTTTATCATAGTTGTCATTAAAAGAGCCGACATGTTTCGACCACCGTAGGTCTTTGTCAGGCCTTTAAAAACACGCCACCACTTAATACATACAAATGCCTCACATGACATTTTCAATTACTATTATAAGTGTTTGCAAAATGGCTGATGCCATAATATCCTTTCAGCCCGCTGACATAGCATCTGGTAGATCTTATAGCAACAGTGTCCTCACAGAGACTTTTATTCTTGTTAAAGAATGCCAAAAGTCTTTCAACTTGTGACTCTGTGGAACAAAGAAACTTCTCTAATATCACATTAAGTGATTTCAAATTAGGCCTCATGGTCCCTGTCCTCACAGTGTCAGCAGTGAAAATGAAGTAATTTACCTCCTAGAAATTCTTGTTAACTCTTAATCTCTACAATTTGCCACTTCTCTGACTCTGCTCTGTACACATAACAGCTCTTGAAAGTGCACTGTTAGTATTCGAGGTATCCCTCTGCATCCTGCCACCAGGCCAAGCGCTCATTAGAGCATTCTTTATAAATTTGACTTTGGCCTTGGTCCCTGTTATTTTTGCGTCAGCCCGCGCAGTGCAATTGTGCCTTTTTATTATCAGGGAAAACATCTCTGTTTATTAACCATGAGCGTTTTTGTTGGCACGCAATACGGCTCTCTCTGAAACAGCACGTTATTCACGGAATGAAAAATGGAAGAAAGGAAAAGAGGACAATATCTGGTATTTTAATCTTTACTTTTCATCATGATTGATTAACTAGTCTTTTTTCCCTATAAGCTGAAAATCAGTTTTATAAAACTCTCCTGAGAGCACACAGAATAAAGTTACAAGAATTGGCAGAGTTGGCTTTTCCTTATTTCAACTGTATTATAATAGAATGTTAAGAGGCAGCTGGTAACTTGAGCAAAAATTATAACTCAAGCTTGAAAAATCCATGAAATAAATCTTTTTTTTTTTACTTTGCATTGCTAGACTGTGTTTTATCAGCACAACAAGGCCCACAAGAGAACAAGACGGAGCTTAGTAAAAGTAAAAAAGGACATTTTCCATTTTTTAAGTGTTTCCAAAATATCCTCTCAGACCGCTGACATAGCATCTAGTAGTTCCTATAGCAACATATTAAGTTGTCCAGGAAAGGATCCTGTTGTGACATCCATCAGCCTCTGAGGTCACGGTGTGACTCATTTGGCTCTGGTCCACCATCAGCCTCCTCTGTCTCTGGACCTGGCACGCTCCGTCAGTCAGATGAACCTTGTTAGGGGTACTGTGCTGCTCCACTGCCAGAGAAAAGAAAATTGCTCGACTAAAGCTGAATTTGATGGCAGGATGTATGGCAGGCATGGTCTAAACAGCTTAAGAGGATGACAGAGCAAACAGAAGTGAGGAGGTGGTTGTTGGATACCTTTCAGACAACGTCCTTGTGTTACCCATCCCTATCTAACTTTGTCAGACCGCTTTCTCTGGTTGTCTCCTTCATGTTCTCGCGCTGACACCTGACACCTGTTGGTTCTGTTAGCGGTTTCACTTCACCCCTCTATCTTCCCCTACCTGCCCTTCTCTCCCTCTGTGTCCTGTTGTCACGTCTCATTTCCATGACATGGGATTCTCAGCCCTGACCATCTGGTGGGGTTTTTTGGGATGCTCAGCCCTTTTTCCCCTGCCATGCTGCTCTGTGGCAACGAACCTATAGCTCCGCTGCGCATGTCCCTTTTTTCCATAATCACACAAGACCACAGGAATGTACGACTCACCAGCATCGATGTCCAAAAAACTACTGTGACCCTGGCAGAACAAGCCTGCTTACTGTACAGGATAAAGCCTGATTATTCTGATAGCGGAGATTGTTCCACTTGACGCTTAAGACTCTCACTGAAACTGACCTAATGACAAGTTTAAGGGGATTATGGTTTGGACACGAGTGGTGGAAAGTATCTACGTAAGGTACTTAATCAGACGGCTCACCCCTAAATCGAGAAAGGTTTCTTTTAATTTAAAGTACTTTTAGTGTGAGTTGGTGTAGCTGATGTCTCCAACACTCAGTAAGTCATTCTGAATTGATGTATAGCACTACTTGTGTTTTTTTTAATTTGGGGGTGAACTGTCCCTTTGCAATTTCAGGTACTTGAATGAGAATATTATTGAGATGCTACTTGATACTTTAACCTCAACACAATTCAGAGTAAAATAATGAACTTTTACATTGCTACATTTATTTGACAGATATGGTCACTACTTCACAGATCATACCAGCCTGTTCATGCTTGCAGCATCAAAAATATAATTCATTGTCAAAAAATACTCCAGTGGTTCCCAGCTTTTATTAGCTTGTGACCACTGACAAAACAGCAGGTTCCCCTTTTCAGACGGTTTCATGTGACTGTTTGACGCCCAAAAAAGGTACAATTATTTCATATTTCACAAAAAAGCTGAGAATATAGACAACTAGATATATGTGATTTATGAAATATAACATTTGTAGCAGAACTTAACCCAGATCATCACACAACCACTCAGATTAACCTTGTGACCCTTTGGAGCAAGGCCTCTAAGATGTGAGTCACTTTGAATCTTAACTTCTCTGTGTCTGTGGATTGAATACTTTTACTGTGCAACTTTCAGTATATTTAGCTGACAATATTACAACATAACCACCAATAAAGTACTTTTACTTCAGTAAACCTACCTGTTTTCCTTTTGTAAGAATGGATGCCATAAGCATGATAATAAACTCCTGATAAAGTAAATGCATTTGGTCTTGTTATGTTTTCTTGTATATTATGACTAAGCCAGCACGCAGACTGACAGTTTGAAACTTTTTTTCTCCCTTGAAAGAAGACTGTGCCAAGACTGTACAATATTGGGTATTTATTTTTAGCTCTTTGATGAGTTATGCAAACAGTAGATTTGTCAAGCAGCCTGTCTCGAGGTAATAGTGACGTTGATTACACGGTCAAAGGAGCTAACAATGTTTTTCAGAGACTCTGGATTCCTCCACTGAATACATTTTTATCTCCAATAGTTTATTTGAATATTAATCATTCTCTGCTAAATGTGACGAGACAGCAGATGTGACCTCTGACCTACTTCAGTGGAGAGTGTTGGCTAGAGTCACAGGGAGCCTGGACTGTCTGGCTGGGACAGGAAGGGATAAACACAGTTGTCAGCTCCTTACTACACACAGAAAGCTGTCTAACTAGGTCCTCCTCCCTGCTTGTTTTATCTGCTGTCTGAGACTGCAATACTTGTCCTCGCACTGGCTGATTATTCCTGCTGTTATCAACCTTTTTGCTAAGACATGTTGTTGAACAATGAGATTTTTTGTACCCTATGTCCCAGGAGAACCTTTACACTTAAAGTATACATGCTCCTCTGTGTGCAAAGGAAGCTGTGCCTCGAGGCAAATACTCATTCGCTGATTCTTTTCTTTAACAGCGCCTGGAACCTTATATTAAGATGAGGCTTCTTTTCAAAACTCTTGAAAATAAACTTTATGGAGTTTTGGAGTTTTTTTTACCGCACACACTTGATAGATGATGATTGCTCCCAGCATGCTTTGCTGCCTTTACTTGTGGGCTACCTGTAAGAATCCCCTGCTGCTCCCCCCAAAAAGGAAAATACCCTTTACTTTCTTTTGTGTGATTGTTTGGCTGTAAAGAATGCTATTATTTTCAGAGTGGGTTTAAATTGAGGAACATATATTGAGTCATACAGCAAATAAAGACTGAAACTTCACCTGCAGAAGGATTTTGTCTGATGATTGGATATATATGTGCATTGCACTCAACAAACAAGCTGCAGTGAGTGGACTTAAAAGTACTCAGACAGGGTCTCTAGGTCTGTCCTTCACTGTTGACTCAGTCAGAGAATCTAATGTGGAAAACCAGAGTGACAACCTGAGAGTTTCTCTTATGAAAAATGTTGTATAAGAAAGTACAGAAATCATTTGGGGAAATAAGCTTATTCATGATCTCCCCAGAGTTACATGAAAAGACTGATATCACTCTCACATCTACCTATTAAATAAAAGGATACAGCAAGGAGAAGTGTAGCTTAGCTTAGCACAAAGACTGGAAACAGAAGGAAACTGCTAGCGTGGCTCTGTCCAAAGACACAAAAACCCGCCAACCAGCACATCTAATACTCATTAATTAACGCAATTTGTTTTTAATCCACACAAAAACGGATGAATTCTGATTTCAAAGACTGCTTTAAAAAGAAAACACTTAATCTATTTTTAGTCCAACACTTTTCATAGATCTGCTCAAACATGTCTATAAAGCCAACTGGCCTCACACCAAACAGCACTGGTTCGCAGTGCAAGCGAGTACAAATGTGCTTTTGTTCACCTTTAAAACAGGAAAGCGCATGCTCTGCTGCTGATGAAGTATTTCATCCTTTGGCTGTGTCCATGTATGGGCAGCACGGTGTTCGGATGTTCATCTGGGATTTCAAATATCGTCTGAGCTTTCCCTCTAATTGAACTTGGACCACCTTTTCCAGTTGAATTGGGTTTGACATTGTGGCAATATTTGTGTTCTCGGTAGAACCAATGAACTGAAAACAATAATACGGACTGGCTGACAAAAATGATTCAGCGTCAACCATCGTTGTGTGGCGGACATTAGCCTATTACTCATGTAATAGCTTTCTGCTTTGATAAGAAATGTTTTAGCATAGCCTGTTTTCAAACTGAAACAAAAGGTGTGCTGCAGACTTGACAGTACAGAAGATGATTTCCAGCATGCAAAAATCTTTACCACTTCTATGCTCACACTTGATTTCTTTCATCCTATAACTAAATCTTCACCTTGCTTAATGGGTGTCATGAGGTTGTGTTTCTGATTCAATGACTCATCCTGCCTGATCATCCTCACAAGATTCACTGGTTATAGGCATCTAAGGTTAATAGCACCCTGCATCCAGTTTTATGAGAATGCAGTGGAAGAAATTGAAATTTCTTTGAAAAACAAGCGCAATAGTTTGACTAATGGACTAATATTCTCTCTCTCTTTTTTCCTGGAATATCTGCCGTACACAACATGTGCATTTCAAAAAACAAAAACAAGTCAGAGAAATTGTGCTTTTAAAAAAAGTATGTGACATTATAGAGAAGGCTGTAAACTGACAGTTCAGTGTGCACATGTTTCACAGCTTAAGCAATGTGCTTATCACGATTGTGTTCCTGTCAGCTCAACACACTGTGTGCATGTGTCACAGCTCCCCATCAAAAGGAAACAGCTTTTAGTGATGACATGCACCAAAAAAGCTCTCGCTCATGCTTCTAAAAGGGAAGTAAGATGTTAGATACCATAAAGGAGGCAGTTTAAAGTGTTATCTGTGGACAGCTTACAAATAAATGCATTGCATCTGCTTCCTGCAGCCTTCTCAGCTCTGATACTATATATGTGTACAGAGTATCAGAAAAGTAAGAAATGGGATCAAAGAAGTTAGAGGAACACGGAGTAAGCATTAAGGCTGTGGACATGTCTCATGTCATGTCTTCACAGGATCCATTTGCAAAGAGTACAGGAGAGAAAAAACATGTGCCTGCCTCAAAAGGTTAAACGGCCATATAAAAATAATCTGATCTTAATTCTCTGAGGTATTTCTCTGAGCTGTAAATAGTTCTGTTCACAATGTACTTAAAGGGACATTTTTTATGAGGCAATCACAGATGTTTGATTGCTACAAACTGTGCTGTGTGCCCTATATGGACATCATTTTTAAATCTTTTGCACAACATGAGTGCACTCTAGTGGTGATATGTGAGACTACATAATGTCACAAGACGGAGGTTTGATGTTTATTTATTTGTACATTTATTCTAGTAAATTAAGGCTGTGAGTAAAAGAAGCAAAACTGTAATTTCAGCAACTTGTAAGGAGACACTTCATTTGACAGCAACTGGGGTGAAACCACACTAATATTCCACACATAATTCATGTTTTATTGTTACTGTTAAGTCTTCATGGCTGCTTTTTGTTCAATTTTTTTAGTTTTTTGAAAATTATATCTGCCCTTACTTTAACTTTGACACAACATATCAATTTGTCAGATATTATAATCAAAATATTGAATGTTTGTCCGTAAAGGGCAATAATACGTTGCCTTCTAAGATAAATCTAATAGCCTTGAGAGCGCACATACACACACACAGGTTACATAGGGGTAAGTCGTGGATCGAGCTGGTTTAACTGGAGTTTGATTGGAAGTCACTTTATGCGGTGAGTGCTTATTTATATAGTCTATGGGTGCGTGATTTGGAGAAATCAAATGAGTAAAATGTGTCACAGGTTTTAGTTCTCACACTCCGGAACAGTAGGTGGAGACATTTGGTTGTGACCCGATCTACAGAAGAAAAAATACAAGAAAAACCAGGAAGTGTCAAATTTCAGTTGTCAGTTATAGAGTTGTCTGGAACATATTGATGTTATGTCAACGGATTTTGTTTGTCGAATTTAGCTTTGTTTTAAAATTACCGGCCGCTAATGTCAGTAACCTTATGGTGCCCCGTGAATCATGGATATGCGATCGAATTCGAAGCCACAGACAAGGAAGAAAGAAACAACGAATCAACGAATCAACATTCGCTGATAGTTTTTGTGTCGTCTGAGGAAAAATGGATGATGTGATCACTCTCAGCTCCGACAGTGATAAAGACGACTCTGATGTGGAGATCATCGGGTCTTACACTAACGGGCTGTCCCGGGCAGAGCCGCTGCCGCTCTCCGCGGTGCGGATTGACGTTGATTCCATCAGCGTCAACGTCCCGACGGTAAGACGACTTGACCGTTACCGGAGAAACTAACTCACTTTTAATGTCCTCGAGATGTCACTGCAGCTGTAGCCGTTAATTGACTCTAAACGAAAAAAACGAGTACATAACTTAACTCAGGTAACTACAGCCTGCTTACGAAACTTCATACAACTATATGTTACAGAGATTGTATCTCTTCTGTTTCTGCTGGTTTGTCAAGATGAGGTCAGCATTATCAGATTAAACCTGACAGAAGTTTTTTTTTTTTTCAAATAACGTTAGCAAAGTTTAAGGTGTTACTGGGCTGTTTATGTTAATAAACACTTTAGTTGAACAAATTTTAATTTTGTTTTACACTGTGTTTGTTCCCAAAAGCTTGTTGTGGTGAAATACTTTAAAATAACCTCAATGCTATGTGCCGTTGACATACTAGCTAACATTATCAGCCCGGGAGGGTGTCTATGTTCACCGAGTCCTATGTTCCCCTGGTCCTCGGGTCCTATGTTCTCCGGGTCATATGTACCCGGGTCCTATGTTCCCCGGGTCCTATGTTCACCGAGTCCTATGTTCCCCGGGTCCTATGTTCCCCGGGTCCTATGTTCACTGGGTCCTATGTTCACCGGGTCCTATGTTCACCGGGTCCTATGTACCCCGGGTCCTATGTTCCCCGGGTCCTATGTTCACTGGGTCCTATGTTCACCGGGTCCTATGTTCACCGGGTCCTATGTTCACTGGGTCCTATGTTCACTGGGTCCTATGTTCCCCGGGTCCTATGTTCCCCGGGTCCTATGTACCCCGGGTCCTATGTTCCCCGGGTCCTATGTTCACCGGGTCCTATGTCCCCCGGGTCCTATGTTCTCCGGGTCCTATGTACCCCAGGTCCTATGTTCCCCGGGTCCTATGTTCACCGGGTCCTATGTTCCCCTCAATGTATGAGACGGGGGAACTTAGGACCCTTTTCCCCCGCTTTTCCCAAAAAGGGTCCTATGTTCCCCGGTCTGTTACTTTTTCCACCATTACAGCCAAATTCCATGGCAAATAGGCCTATGTAGGCCTACGGGCTAACCCTAACCCGGGGAGCATAGGTCCTGGGGAACATAGGGATGACCCTACCAGCCCTACCCTACCCTTGCTAGGCTAAATCAGTTAAAAGGACAGTTCACCCCAAAATTCACATTTTCCTCTGACCTGTTTGTAGCCTACTATTTATCAATCTATATTTTCTTGGATTGAGTTCCCGAGTGTTGGAGATATCGGACGTAGATATGTGTAATCTCTTGATTAAAATGGGTCTAGAGTTACATGGTACTTGAGCACTAACTACTTGACCGTTACCATAGAAGCTAGTGCTAACTCACTTTTAATGTCCTCAAGATGTTGCTGCAGCTATATCCGTTAGTTGACTTTAAGGGAAAAAACAAGTACATAACTTTACTCAGATAACTACAACCTGCTTACGAAACTTTATATAACTACAGAGATTGTATCTCTTCTGTTTCTGCTGGTTTGTTAAAATGAGGTCAGCATTATCAGATTAAAGCTGACAGGAGTTATTTAAAAAAAAGCTTTGCTGTTAGCAAAGTTTAAGATGTTATTGGGCTGTTTATGTTAATTGTAATACACAAGTACACTTTAATTGAACAAATTTTAATTTTGTTTTGCACAGTGTTTGTTCCCAGAAGCTTGTTGTGGTGAAATACTTTAAAATAACCTCAATGCTAGCTATGTGCCGTTGACATGCTAGCTAGCTTTGTCAGCCTTACCCTACCCTGGCTAGGCTAAATCAGTTAAAGGGACAGTTCATCCCAAAATTCACATTTTACCTCTGTCCTGTTAGTAGCCTACTATCTATCAATCTATATTTTGGATTGAGTTGCCAAGTGTTGGAGTTATGTGTTTTCTCTTGATTATAATGGATCTAGAGTTAAATGGTACTTGAGTACTAACTACTTGACCCTTACCATAGAAAGGAGTGCTAACTTACTTATAATGTCCTCAAGATGACACTGCAGCTATACAGCTACTGCTTGTTGACGTAACTGTAAACTTTAACCAAATACATATGCATTTTTTCCTTTTAACTTCAGCCTGCTTACTAGCCATGTCCTCAGTCATGTTATGTACAGAGATTGACTGGTTTATCAAGATGAGATCAAAGCTGACAGGAAGAGAATGTTGGCCATGCTCAAGATTCTATTGGGCTGTTTTAGGTTATTGTACAACACAACTTTAATTGAACAGAATCATTTTCTGTGGTACTGTGTCTGTTCCCACAAGCTTGTTGTGATGAAGTACTTGTCAAAATTATCTCATTATGTTATACAATTATAGACAGCTCACCCCAAAATCCACACTTTTCCTCTGACCTGTTAGAAGCCTACTATTTATCAATCTATATTGTTTTGGTTTGAGTTGCTTAGTGTTAGATGATGTGACAGCAATGTCTCTTTTATGGAATTGTGACCCGGCAAGACAATCCACAGACCTTTTTTTTTTAGCAGTTTCATGTAGGAACTATTTTCTCTCAGTAGTAACTACATACATGAATCTGCTTACAAAAAGGTCTGTGGATTATCTTCAGCAACAGGGTCATTTTGAATACTTAATTCATTGTTAAAGTAATAATCTTGAAGATTAATTAATTATTTATTATTTAATTTAAATTAATGTATATTAAGTCATTATCTATTGCCAAATGAGACAACACAATGGTGACAGAGTCTATGGTCCACTTATGAAAGCCCTTTCATTTGCCCTATTAGGGACTGGGTGTCTGTGGTGACATTACCAAGAAAATTCACAAACGGCTGACCTATGTCAACCTCTTGAGATCTAATATTATAAGTACATATAAGTAGATTCATAAAAAGCTATGGAAAGAATATAATCAGAACTTCTGCATTTATAATTTCACCCACATACCATGTTTACTAAGCAGTGCTACGGTAGCACTTGCACACTCTTTGACTGATGGTCAGAAAAATAATGATATTCCTTTGAACAGGTGAGCAGAATGTGTTTATACTGACAGGATTAAAAACAATACTGTTTAGCTTTGTAATCATGCAACCACTTATATTGACCTTTTCTGTTTATTTTTCTCTTCCCCAGCTTTTTATTGACCTCAGAGATCCGAAATGGACTCTTCAAGAGCTGAAGTTTCGCAAAAGACACAGAACCTCTTCCTTGACAGTGGTAGACTTGACTGAGCCCAACGCAGAAGATGAAACAAGAGAGGAGACGGAGAATTTGCCACCAGAGGACTCTCAAATAAAAAGTGATAGTACAAACAAAACTCAAACTTCTAACAAACAAGGCGTTAACTTAGAGGATAATTCTTCAAGACCCTCGACTGTTGTTTCACTAAAGCAGGACTGTGGTAACTCAAAGCCAAAGCAGAGACGTTGGGATTGTCAAACACGACAACAAAAGCTGTTGGATAAAGCACATAATCACACAGCAATTGTCAAATTAAGACGGTTGCCTTTTCTTGAAACTCACATCACAGAACTGAAAACATCAAAGTGTTCTGCCGATATTAAGAAAGATTGTATGCGGATGTCACTGGACCTCAGTCAACTAGACAAAAACGGCGAAGCAACAGAATACAATGGTAATCTGAGGAGAACTGCCGCATCAAATGGTACTAACATGGCCCCCTCACTAGATGAGTCACCTCCTACTGTGGTTGAATCTCTTATCAGACAGGAAGAACAAGAGAAAAGTTCTGGATGTACAAGCACACCGTTAAATGCTAATATATCTCAGAATCTACAGAGCCTAGCTGACTCTCCCAGCTCAGATAAAAGAGGCTCTGTTGCAAACTCAAAGAGTACAAAGAGTAAGTGCAGCACTGGTGAAGATGAGAGGGATGACCCACCCATGGTCATCCCTCCTTCAACATCCCGTTCTTCATCTCACGACAAAACGCAGGGTACCTTACAAAGAGAAGTCATCTGCTCTAAACTGGAACAACTGGAATTGGACAAAGCAGAATCGAGAGGTCTCTCTGATCACTCAATTCCTTACTCTCCTACCACCAAACAGTGCCCTTCTGAGCCTTTTGACCTTAACTCTGTATCCCACACAAGTCCCAAATCTGATAACTTGATGACCCAAGTCGTCCCAACACCCACCTCTGAGCTTACACAAGTTGAGAATACTTCTGAGGTGGTTGGGGCTGATGAGGCCTCAAACGGCTCTGACTTCTTGTGCTTCAGCATCCCTAGTGAACATTCTTTGTCAGCTGAGGACATGGATGACGGATCTGGGGCAGGGACACACAGAGGGGATCTGGGCATTGACAGTCCAGTGTCTTTTCATTGGGCAGAGGAAAGTTCTGGAGATGAAGATAACAGAGAGAACAGATTAGATACCGACTTCAGGGCGGCCAGTAGAGAGGACAGGCAATTTGTGTGCCCAGTTACACTCAGGAAAATAATGTCTGGACCAGCTCAAGTCTTGGTAAGAGACCTTTCTCACAAGCTTTATCCCAATAGTTTTCTGTTGCTCTCTTTACAAATTATTATATGCCAGGCTGAATGTACAGCATTTATTTTAATTTTCTATGTTTTATTTTTTTAGTTTGATGAGGAAGATGAAGGTTTTGGAACTCCAGAGGTGTTATGCCGTCAGAGTCTGAGCCTGGTTTACAGTACCATCGATGAGAACTACCCAGAAGGCACTTTACAGCTCTTGTCTGATCTGCTACAGCCTGGTTACTTTCCCCCCAGCGATATCATCTCACACCTGCTTCGTGGCATTCTGCTCGACACACAGTGCCCTTATCACCTGTGCGTGCAAGCCTTTAATCTGCTGATGAGAACACAGAGGTGAAGGAAGGATTTGATAGTAAAGTATTATTTGTCGCTTTTCCTATTTAAACATTTTTGATCTGGGCCGTTCCCGGTGGCGCACCTGGTAGAGCGCATACCACAGAGGCCCAGTCCTCGTAAGTGGGCCCCCGGCTCGGAGCCCTTTCTCGCATGTCTTCCCCTCTGTCTCCCCCTTTCACTCTCAATACCTCTCCTGTCAATAAAGCTACAAAATGGCCAAAAAAATAATAATTTTGATCTGTCCTTTGCATCATCTCTCCCATCTTATCTCTCCTCTTTCCATTTTTGAATTCGAAGATTAAAGCTGCTTTCTGATTGCAGACACCACATGGCTGATACAACCACAATTCCATGGGACTGGGAGTTGTTGACCTCGGTCACGGACAATCAGGTACTATCCAAAATAGCAAAATGTGTAATGTACAGTAAAGCTGGGAGATATGCCATGACCAGTGGGTTTGAACATGACCAAAAGCCCTTCCCAAAATATTGTTTACTCTGCCCTAGTATGAGGACACATCTACACCTGAACATCTTTTATTTTTATTTCTATCAACTTACATGTCCCTATCTGTGCCTCTCGCTCCCTTAGGACCATACAAAGAAGCATCGCTGCGAGGTTGTTCGTATGTTCCTCGACTATGTTGTGCAGACCTTGGAGGACGACTTTCAGGCCAATCGCTCTATCTCTGCTCTCCACCAATCCATCGCCAAGGCAACATTGTCATGTGATCAGCAGTTCCCTCACGTCAGGTGAGTTTGATAGTTTAAGTTTTGAGTGTGATGACTTAAACCAGGAGTTTTTATTTGATTGTATCACCCAAAATAACAAAAAGTTGGGGCGCTGTGTGAAATAAAAAGTTTATTTGACTATTCAATTTATTGTCAGTTTTCTATTCAACGTTTTCTTTAATTTACATTTTAGACAACATCCCAACTTTCTTCAAATCAGGGTTGTACATCACCATGTTAGTATAAACTGTTCTAATCTAATCTAGCGATCTAATTAGCCTACTCTCACTTATATAACTGGAGTAGACAAAATGTTAAAATCACCTCTCAGTGTGCTGTATACTAGAGAGCCTACTTCAGAACATGTTTAGTTCAGGGGAGCAAAACTTGTAAACATCCCACACAAATGATCATTCCTACACATTGTATTTTATACACTTTTCTATTTATTCAAAAGCCACATCTCTTTGGTGTAAATGAAACTAGAGTTAACTAACATTTTTGATCAGTTATTTCAGATTATCAGTTTTAGAAGTCCTGAAGCAAGGTAATTTAAACTGACCTAAATTCACTTTGCCATTCAGGCCACACTGTGGGAATCACATGATAGTACATGGGTAAAAAAAAAGTTTGTATTTTTATTTGTTGTAGTTATACTCATGTTTTTTTCTTTGCTTTTTTGTTCTCCAGGGATGTAATCAAGTGGCTCTTTTCATCCATTATGAAATCCACAGAGCATGGAACGAGTAGAATAGCAGCCAGAGAGAGAGACGAACACGTCAGGTGAATAAAAATCTGATTTTTATCTGATTATCTGATTTAAATATATATATATATATACAATGACTTGTTGAATACATTGACACATACCACATACCTATACCTGACTCTTTCAAGTGTTTGTCCTGTTGTTGCAGAATGGTCGCTATCTTCCAAAGGATGCTGTCCTTGGCTCTGGAGGTGGACCGTTCTCCAGCCTTAACCTCTGCCAAGCTTTCCCAAGAGCTCTTCCATATGCTCATCAGCAATGTACCTCTACGAGCACACAGGTTAGGAGAGAAGAGGGGAGATGAGGGAGGGAGGCAAGATGAGCAGGCTTTTCATTACCATTGAGGATAATGGAAGTGTGAGAGAGAAATAAATGTCTTTTAATATACACTGCCTACCTTTCCCTGTGGATCATGCTACTGGAATAATCATAGATTTTTAGGTTTCACTTATAATTGACTATATAGCTGTTACATTCAGTCAACAATTATAAGGTAATAGACAAATGAATTATAAAATGCATGTAATGACAGGAGACCTATTTAAATAGGGTAAGAAAAAATGGATAGATTTCCATTCATGTTATTGCAATTATATTTCCAATATATTTTACAGTTTCTAATTGTATTGTTAAATGCAAATATATTTTAGAAATGGTCTTTAAATGTGGCAATCAGTAATTCATGAAGCACAGAAAAAAATGTATAATTCTAATTGGACCAGTGTGCTTCTTTTCCCCAGTTTTTCAAGCTGTCACTGACTAATGTGTTTCTGACTTGCAGGATGTTGTTGCTCGAAAGCCTGCAGAGCAAGCTGCTGAGATGTAAGCTGTTGGAACATCTGTTGGACTATGCATGTCCACTGAAAATCCCTCTGCCCATGTCGCTCAGTCTACTGCTTCACTACCTGAAGCACTGCGCTCTGACCCCAGACCCTTCGGTGACTATCACTGTTACATCTTGTTTTAAATTTCTACCTATGCACAGATGTAGTGGTATACATTTCTGATTTGTTTATGTTTGTATTGATACATTTTCCCCATTAAAAATAAAAATGCAATTGATACATAACTGTATTCTCCAGGATGGTACGGAAAAGTGGCAGAGGTGGGAAGAGTTGGTCCATCTTCTCTGGATGTTGTTGCTCAGTTACAACAAAGCAATGAAAGGTGAGATATTAGTGTCAGTGCACTGCGAGACGGTGTTTGCAGCTATAATCATACGTCTCCCTATAAATTTAGTAAATTTGAAGAGAATATAATTGTTAAAATATATTTTGATAAATAAAATGCTCATTTTACACATGGTCAGCTTTCTTCTTAATCAATCAATAAATAAGGTGAGTCAAGTGATCTTATCAGAATCAAAACCAACATCTTTGCTGACTAGGCCGGCTTTCCAGTGTCGTTCTGCCAGGAAGCAGACAGTGGGGCCTGTGGGAAACCTCAGACACCAGTGAATGTGCAATATGTGGTGTGATAGCATATGGGATTGTACTGAACTGTTTTATGGGGGTCTTTTAACAGCAGAAATAGAAAAGAGGGCAAAGCTGAAGTCCATCTTGTAAAATGTATTTCCCTTTCATCTTTTATTTCCCAGATGTGTGTATATAATGTGTTGGTTCATTTTTTTAAATACTGATTTCTATCAATACTATCTCTCAAGAGATTGGTTATATTAATTGATGCACAATGTCCCTGAATATTAAAGCATTTCAATTTTGGTTTACTCCTAACTACTTCCATCTGTTACTCCCAGGCTATCTGTGCAACTCAGTCTCTGAGCAAAATGGGATAGTTGGCAACTTGGTCTACAAGCCGGATGATAAGGTGTCCAAGCCCGCTATTCGTGAAGCTGTGGAGGCCTTCATGTCCAGATCTCAGGCTGACCTCGGTCAGGCCTTACCTCTTCATGTGGAAGAGTCCCTCACTTATCTACAGGATCACCTGCTAGAAGTCTGTCAGTGTTGATTGTATAAACATTTAATTTTCTTGGATCTATTAAACATTGTTTTGATAATTTAATATTTATATATAAAATGTATTGTTAAGTATTTGGATTCTAAATGAAGGCCGTGCCTTGTGTGTTGTAATAAAATCCAAATCTGTTGACATCTGGCTTCACTTAATTAATTATGTTTCTAATTAAGCACAATATTCCTTGGGTCGCCATACAAATGTAATCACTACATAATTACTTTGACTGCATTTACTTTATTTCTGCTAAATATGCATCATTTTTAAATAAGCCACGGTAAATTGAACTAAGGTATCCTATTCATCCATCTGATGGTCCATCACTCATCATCTAAGGATTTTATTTACTCTGGTTCAACAGCTGGTTGGACCGTCTACACGCTGACCAATAGGATCAAACGCTGTTATCGGCAGAGAAAAAAAAATCCTTACAGTCGCCATGATACAGCAGCGGAAACGGGTGCGAAGTAGCTAGAAAACAAAAGAGAACACGCAGTCGTCCTCGCGATTTGGTATGCTCTTGCAGGTAAAACAGAATCCTTCCTATTACTTAACCTGAACTGTTTTCATCAATTTCCTCGCACTCTTATTTAGACGTAAAAAGCGCTGGTCGTCCTCCGAAGTGGGACTTATATAAATAGGAAGTCGGTCAGCTTCGAATAATTGGGATCTGTTAGCTTTTAGCTAGCAAGCTAACTCGAGCTAAGCTAAATAGCTGACAATTGCTTGCAAACCCAGCGTTGTGTAGCGTTGTGAGCTCGTTTGCTCACAGTTTATCTCTATGATACTTATTCTTGCTAGTGGATGCTTGCTAATGGTAGCTAACTAATGCGCTGTTTTGTGGCCTAGTGTTAGTGCGCAAGTCAGTGCTTTGCTATTATGTAAACAACAATTGTGCAGTATCTTTTAATATAATTCTGCGAGGTTTCGCTAACCCCCTCGGACGGCGTTGAAGTCATTTAACTAATTTCTCTAACTTTGCGTGTCCGTTTCCATCACGCTAGTTAGCAAGCAAACGAGCTAGCTTAGCTATTTAGCGTTTGTTGTGTATAGTTTGATAGCTACCTATTTAGGTTAAGCTAGGCTAATCATTTAGCGACAACGAGAGGAAAGATCGGCTAATCTTAGCTAGCGGTAGCTATTTTTACTCATTTTGAAAATCCACTTTTATGTTCAGCTCTTTATAGATTGATGATTTGAGTTACACAGTTAACGTTTTAGTTGGCTAAGTTAGCACACAATGTATTGCACTGCACTGCTGATTTTAATGTTGATTATTATGTAACTCCAATGAAATGTCAGCCTTCACAGGAATAGTTTATTATTTGTTATATTGTAGCATGGACGATAGAAAACAACGTGTTACTTTAACTATATTTTGATTTTTTTTAATCATTTTTTGTTAGTTTTTAAAAAACGTGATCTTTGTGATTGATAATGGTTAGATGTAATATCCTGTGCCCACATGTGTACATGTGGTGGCTTGTAAAGTCACAATGCATTATGGTTATATGACTAGCTAAATATGTACCCCACCTCTAACATATTCAAGCTTTATTCCAATTTTATTTAGAATTTATGACACATTTGAAAATATCTGACTTTCTTCATGAATGATATTTAAAATAAAAAATGTGTCTCCAGTGTTATAGGAATGCCCAAGGAAAAATATGACCCGCCGGATCCAAGGCGGATGTACACAATTATGTCGAGCGAGGAAGCAGCCAACGGGAAGAAGTCATACTGGGCTGAGCTGGAAATCAGCGGTAAGTGTATATATAAATCAGGAAGTTTCTAGTTTTGTAAGTAATGAGATGGTATTGAATTTATACTGTTCATAAACCTCTCTTGGTGTTGGCATAATGATTCATTGTAATAGATTACTAATCATATTGTGTGTCTACATGTCACACAATTAGGAACAGGTAACAGGCCTTTTTTATAACAGATATTGGCTTGTCATAGTAGGAAAAGCACAGGTGTTACCAATAATGCTGATGGTGACTCCATTACATTCAGGTGTTCCTGTGACCCTGAGCCAGCATGCACATTGTCAGCACCCTGAAATCAAAGCTGTTAAATGGAATTCAGCCATAATTAATTTGATTATTTATAACTGTGCTTTTCCAACTGTGACAAGTCAAAATATATGGTGGGAAAAGGTCCTGTTCCTACATTGTCATGGTTAAAATAAGATGTGGGCACACCAATGTAGCTTTACACATTTCAGTCCCATATAAAGCAGCTGCTAAGGATTATTTTCAGTATCAATCTGCTCTTTACTTTCTTGATTAACCATTTAATGAGTAATAGTTGGATACTGGGACTAAAATTTCCTGTGTGTCCTTTTTCCACTGTCACTGCAGGCCGAGTAAGAAGTCTCAGCACAGCCCTGTGGTCTCTCACCCACCTCACTGCCCTGCACATCAGTGACAACTCATTGTCACGCATCCCGCCAGACATTGCCAAACTACACAACCTGGTGTACCTGGATCTCTCATCCAATAAGATCAGGAGCCTGCCGGCGGAGCTCGGCAACATGGTGTCTCTCAGGTTAGTGCACTTAGCCCTTAGTTTGGACACAATGGAAAGGAGTAGCTGTCACAGGGTTGATCTTGAATCTGGTTTTGGCACTCATGCATGCTACACACTGGTATGGCAATGTTTTTTTTAATTAATTTTAATTAATTGTTGATCCATTGCAAATCAGACCTTTTTTTCACACAAAGTTTACATTAACAGTCAGTCTGAAGTTGGAAAGTATGTCATAGGTGAATAATGTTTTTAACTGGAAAGAGAGATGGTTGTTTCTCAGGAGGCCTGGTTTCTAATGATCAAATTCCCCTATGTCCTCCACAGGGAACTGCTTTTAAATAACAACCAGTTGCGGGTTCTGCCATTTGAATTGGGGAAACTGTTTCAGTTACAAACACTGGGGTTGAAAGGTGAGTGGCTTATCAATGGTTTTTGTAGCCATTTCAGCCTTGAAATCCCTTTTTTCTCTTGGCGAAGATTCAGCCCACTTTGCTTTTCCTACACCAGGAAACCCACTTGCACAAGAAATTATGAGCCTCTACCAGGAACCTGATGGCACGCGAAGACTGCTCAACTACTTGTTAGACAATCTGGCAGGGGCTATCAAACGCAGTGAGTCGCCCCCTCCCTCTCTCTCTGGCAGTTTTGAAACCAGAACAGGAATTGCATATTGCCAATTGCTTTTATTTACTCAAAAGATAGGTTCATCAGTAGATATACATTAGGACATTATGAACCCAACAGCTCATGTTCCCATAACCGTGTGGAAGTCATTGCTTGATGTTTGTTGTCCATGTTGTCACACATATTCAATTATTTTTTTCCTTCTGCTCAGTACCAACAGAGCAGCCCCCAGCCCGGTCATGGATCTCACTCCAGGAACCAGACCGAACACGGGCCTCAGGTAAGGACGGCATGTATCACAGCACATGGCTTTGAACTGAAGCACATACTCTACTCTGCAGTTGTCTTTGTAATACACAGCAGCTCCATATGGATCCAGCTTTCTCCATAACTGTCAACCATATCTATTGAACAGGAAATAAAAGCTACATATATCAATGCAAAATTCAGGAGTAGTAAGGATACACATTTGGCTTTGCGAGAAAAGTACTGCTGGGTGTAATCCATAACCAATACTTCTGACACTTGCAATGCAGCATATGCACACTGCCTGTGTGAACCTGAGCAAAACTGACTTATTAAACATATTGCCAAAATATCAACATATCACATGCAAATGTATAATAATCTAGAGTTGCCAATAAGTTTAGCATCTACCCGGCTGGTTGAACCTGTTGAGAGTGGAGGTAATAAGTATAAATTGTGTTGCCCGATTCTGTTTTCAGGAAATGCAGTACCAAGTGGTATAGACTTTACTCTGCTTTCAAAATACTGCATAAAGTCAATGTTTTCCTTGTATAGGCAGGAAAAAGAATCCAGCACAAATCTATTTTGGTTGTCTCATTTTAAGTTAGTACTCAAACAAGTGTGAAAATGTCCCTACCACAATCAAGCATCATCAGCTTTAGTAGCACTTTAAAGTGACGCCCTTTTGTCCGTTTCTCCCCTCAGCACTGTTCTCTGTGATGTGCTACAATGTGCTGTGTGATAAGTACGCCACACGACAGCTATACGGCTATTGCCCCTCTTGGGCTCTGAACTGGGAGTACAGGAAGAAATCCATCATGCAGGAGATAATGGGCTGCAATGCAGACATCATCAGTTTGCAGGTGAGAGATGGGGCCCCAAAGCATGTGTTAATAATTTCACAGAAAAGTCACATTTATTTTGTTTATCAATACAGACATAACTATATTAAAATATTTGGGTTGGGTGGTGGCAGCAGGATAAAAGGAACACCTGTAGAATGTTATGCAGTCCAATTAATGCTCCCTTTGATAACACAGGCCAGTGGGACAATTATTTTCCTTTTTTATGCTTTAACCTGTACAAATGGTATCCAATTTCAATGAGAAGATATAATCAACTGTTACTTTTCACCAGTCTTCTATTAATATTTCGAGTTACATTTTTTTTTCCTTTTTGGAAAGCGGTGTTTGTTAAACTTGCATGACTGTCAGTGTTTTCTGTTGTCCATCATGACACCTTTTGTTGCCTATTACAGGAAGTTGAGACGGAGCAGTACTACAATTTCTTCTTGCCTGAGCTGAAGGAACAGGGATACGACGGGTTCTTCAGTCCAAAGTCACGAGCCAGGACTATGTCGGAGTCCGACCGTAAACATGTGGACGGTTGTGCAATTTTCTTCAAGACAGAAAAGTATGTACATAAATTCTTTATAGTTACTGTCATATGGCCTGTGTCTTTTGTTGACTGTCCATTATACGACATGGAATTATTTGTTTGTAAATTAAAGGCAGTTTTAGATGTGTTGTATTAATGCCAGAACCACTGACTTGAAGCTCTTAGGCAGTCGGAATCCACTTAATAACTTAATGTCTAATATAGTTATTGTACTAGGGTGGGATTAGGATAGTGGCTGATATTCTTACCCGAGTGATTAACACAGTTATTGTGGTGCAATTATAGTTGATCACTAAGCTTCTGAGATTTCTTCCATTTATCAGATGCAATATTTCTGACAAAGCAATTAAGTATTGCATTGTAAGCCTTTCACTGCAGGTGCAATCTGTGCTGCTGGGAACTTGAAACCTTTTTTTTTTTTTATTGTTGATGGTGTCTTGTTTTGGTTGAGCGGTTTACCAGCTGGGTGGAGCTACAGCCACTCGCCTACCTAACCAGTTTGATTTTACTGCAAATGAGAAGGTATGTTTGTTGTAACCTTCAGATAGTGCTGACCTTGATTGCACTCAAATAGGCAAAGATTTGTGACTATTTATATGTTTACCCTGCCTTAACTCTTAAATACAGTTTCAGAAACCAGAAAAAACACAAACTGTCTGCATTCATATCTGAATACAAAAGCTAGATGTTCTTAGACTGATCACTAAGGGTGATATTGAAATAAATCTTCAAATTGACCTCTGTTTAAATCACAGCACATAGCTTTGACCGAGTTGGTTATCCACATTCTGAGAAATTATGAAAAACATTGCACATGGCTATTGTTTGATATGATCACGGTCTCATGCTTTTGAGTCTGCCATAGCTAGAGCTGTGACTATATTCAATTTAAATCATTGCATTGAAAAGCAGCATTGCCCTGCGGTTTAGCAGTTAACTGCTCTAGCATGTATAATGGTGGCGATGACCTCATCACGTTGCCCTGATGTGGCAGTCATTGTCACAGCCCTAGCCATGGCTGCCTACAAAATCCTGCACAAATCAGACAACAACAGCGATAGGGCATTTTGCATGATATTTGCATGGGCGTCAGTGGTTGGCAATGAATTCTGAGTACCTGAAAGGAAGCCTATCAATTTCACAATGTCTGTTTACAGGTCTTGGGTAGCACTATTCCATATGTGGAGGAAAAACAGTTGTATAAAGCATTTTGTGGCTCCAGAGTGGGCAGTGTGAAGTCTGATCAATTTCCTTAAGTTGAAAATGAAGATCTGGTAGTGTGGGGTCTGAGAGAGGCCAGTTCATCCCTGCTTGTGGCTAGAGACCTTTTCTTTGCCGCTACTAGCATTACATAACAGTCTCTTGACCAAACTATTGATGGACATGTTGCATTGTGGGTAATGGCAGGTATCTGGTTTTGACAAGTAACACATTTGTGAAATCTAAACAACAATGTCTGGTTGTGCTACATTACTGTTGATTACTGTTTGTTTTTAAAGAGTGACAATGTTATAGGAATGCAATGCTAAATTGTTGTACTGGAGTGCTGATGCCAAGATGACAGAAAAATGGCATTCAAGGTTTAAATTTTCTCCCCGTAGTCATAGTTTCAGCTGGGGGATGTTTTCAAGTGGTGAATTTGCATCTTTATGTGAGTTATTTGGTTTTTAAAAAAAGAACTGTCAAGAAAGGAAACTACTCAAACTAAACGTATTTTCCTATTAAACAAAAAAATAGAACCATTATTATTAGAGCTAAAGGAGAACGATAACTGATGTGTGTATTTTAGAGAGAAACTAGAAAAGGCTCTGCAGTAAATGAGTGATTACATCTACAAAGTATTACAGCTGACTGTGTTATTTTTTTTGCTTTTGAAACTATTAATATTTGCATATGAATGTATATTTATTGCTAAGCATCAGTCAATGTTAATTATTTTCTGTACTGCATTGGTAATAGGTCATGTCAGTTAAGCTTATTAGAGTTAAAGGAGGGTTACGGAAGGAGTGAAAGAGATTGTGTTTGGATTTAAATTTTGACACCATATAGAAAATCTTTGATAATGAAGCTGTTGGTTACTGAGCAAAGTTTTGGTTCGCACGGGTTGAAAGCGCTTCGCCAGGTCATCATTATAAACGTCTTGTGTATGAAATAATGCTGTGGGCACTACATTGAGGCTGCAGTGTGTGACTGAAGACGTAGAGAAGTGGCTGTCAGTCAAATAAGCACATTTTTCAATTAATTTAAAAGAAATAAAATAATAGATGAAAATAAATAACTACTCTATATAATCAGCTTCATAAATTCCTGCTCACTCATAAAACGGTACATTTATAAAATTAATGAAAATGTATTGTACTGCATGTTACTAATGTTGGCAAAAAAAGCTGCCCAATTTTAGGACTAATTAGGAAAATTTGTCGCTCCATGTATTGGCATTTAAATCATTATGTCCCATTGGCGCTGATAGTGAGAGGCATCAAGTTCTATTAAATTAACCGAATGTGACTCTGTCTGAGGAGCAATCTCAGAGCTTTGGGAATCATTAAAGTCTCTGTTTATCTATAAGTCAGTTAAATGGACAAAAGAGTACATAAATGAAGTGTTATCATGTTTGAGAACCATTGTGGACACAGCTGCAATCATTTTGAGTCTGAAGATTGCACCACTTAGTTCAGATGTTTTGATTTGCCATGCAGAGGATTCTCATCTGGAGTGCAACTTTTGGAATTTGTGATTTATTTTCAACACATAATTATGTGGATGTTTTTTTTAATTTATTTACAACACAGCCTACAAAACTTGTGTTAAGTCCTCTGTTTTCTTGTCTTGTTCTGTTTGTTTCAGATTCAGTGCAGTGCAGAAGCACACAGTGGAGTTCAACCAGCTGGCCATGGCTAACTCCGAGGGCTCAGAGGCAATGTTGAACAGGGTGATGACAAAGGACAACATCGGGGTAGCTGTACTGCTTGAAGTCCGCAAAGAAATGATGGAGGCCTCCTGTGAGTAGACAGTCTATTCTGATCTTTGGGACTTAACATTTGATATTGGTTATGTAAATTAGATTGGCTAATCCTGAGTAGACTTGTCTGAAACTCACTGAGAAGTAGGATATGTCTAGATGGTAACACTAGATTTGTGAAACTCGTGCAAGATCTCTAGAATAGTTGTTGGGTAGCAGATCTTGTGAGAGCATAAGCTAGTTTTTGCTATATGTTTTAGCAAACCTTGCATTTTTTCTTCTAGACAAGACCACTTCTTGTAGGTGGTGTTGCAGATGTCCATGGTGCATAAATAACCCTTTTATGGCACTATGTTTGATTAGTCTCAACTCAAGCTTTGTATCACTTCTCCCTGCTTACTTTTACTTCCTCCTTTTAGCTGGAAAGTCACTCCACGGCATGGAGAAACAGCTGCTGCTGGTAGCTAATGCCCACATGCACTGGGACCCAGAGTACTCTGACGTCAAGCTGGTCCAGACCATGATGTTCCTGTCGGAGGTGAAGAACATAGTGGACAAGGCCACACGCAGCCTCAAGTTGTCCTCTGTCTCTGGTGAGACCAATGCCATTCCACTGGTGCTGTGTGCTGACCTCAACTCCTTGCCTGACTCTGGTAAGCAAGCAGGGCTAATAGAAGTGTGCTTTACCTGATCTCAAAGAATTTGTATACAAAAAAATCTTAAGCACTAAACTACACCATGCCTAGATAAATATTTGGTTGTTTGTTTGTTTCCCAATGTTTCCAACATGATTGGTACCAATGGATTCCTTAAGACCCTTCTATTTTCACATGGTACCTCCACACTGGTGTTAAAACTGACCCTATTAAAATGAGTATGTACAAAACCCACTACTTGTGTATATATGTCCTGTGTCAAGAGTTCACACCCAACAAAGCATTTCCTTGGATCCTGAGCAATAAACCCTCAAGGTGTGAGATCCATCAGATGATCGGTTGTTGGGGAAAAAAAATCTAAGAACAGACAGAGACGCCCCCCTTTTAGCTAGATACACAAACTGTTGCATGACTTGGAACATTAGGGGGATTTTTATGTTATAGCTACAGTTTAGCAGGGCATATGGTGCCAGTAGGGATTGTTTTTGTTAGTCTGGGACCTTGAAGTGCCACTTGACCGGTCTTGATGCTGATGAATACTGCTTCTCATACCTCCCCTCTGTTCAGGCGTAGTGGAGTACCTGAGTACTGGTGGGGTGGACTGCACCCACAAGGACTTCAAGGAGCTTCGTTATAGCGACAGCCTGACCAAATTCAACTGCAATGGTAAGAGCACCACGTCCAACGGCAGGATCACCCATGGCTTCAAGCTGAAGAGCGCTTACGAGAACGGCCTGATGCCTTACACCAACTACACCTTCGACTTCAAGGTGACTATACTGACAGCACTGGTGTTTGTGTATGTGGTTGTAGTTGATAATGCTGCTTGTATTAATCTGAGGGGATTCACTTCTTCTCTCCTTAGGGTGTCATCGACTATATTTTCTACTCCAAGCCTCACCTGAACGTGCTGGGTATCTTGGGCCCCCTGGACCCCCACTGGCTTGTAGAGAACAATGTCAGCGGCTGCCCACATCCCCACATCCCCTCCGACCACTTCTCCCTCTTCAGCCAGCTGGAGCTGCTCCTGCCCAACTTGCCCCCCCAGGTCAATGGGCTCCATCTGCCTGCACGCAGGTAGTGAGTCCCTGCCACACCACCAGGGGGAGCTGCAACCACAGCCTCTCCCTTTCAAACCCTCCTCCCTCCCACTACCAGCTCTTCCCTCCACCATACCGGAGGAGGAAGACAAATACACAACCTGTAAAATATTCGTACAGTGAGGTCTGGCCGACAGGGATTTCGTATAATGTTATAGATATTCTATATTTTTCTTTTTTCTTTCTCCGTTTTTCTTTTTTGTTCTTTTTTTAACTGCTCGATTCAGTCCTGTTTGTGTATCATATTTTGTGTTTCGGACTCCCTTTCCTCCTCAAATCCACCCACCCTTCCACTTTGCTTCTGTTTTTCCAACTTGAGGGGATGGTAGCTTGTTCAGATTTGTCACACGGGGCACTGTTTGGTTTTAGAGCAGGGGAAACTGAGAAGTGGCTGAGGGCACGACATTCACCTTAAAAGCTCCACAGCTGATGGTCTGCCCGTCTGTCTGTCCTGTACAAATCTGAAACCAGCAAAGACAGCAGACTTGTCAGTCTCAGACCTCCATCATTGGCTTGTGCATGTTTTCCCCTGTAATCTGGGCAGCCAGCGTACTTTCTCAGTCTTTCTAGGATGCACACATTTGTTGATTCAGATGTTGTTGGGTTAGAGCAGCTTTTAGCTGGTAGTTTAGCGATCCCCGAGGTGGATGTAGCGCAGCTCGTATGAGGTGAGATTTCCTGCTGTCATTCTGTGGTGCTGAGGCCTTTAGTGTGGTCACGGCCTCCCATGGTGCTACAAGATAGTCTACACCTCTGACCCCGACCCTGGTGCATTAGCTACCAAACCCACAGACGCCTCGAGGACTACATTTGCCCAATTTCATATGGACTGTATGTAGTGTTAATTTGTGAAGGAAAGCTATGGTGAGAAACTGAGGCAGCTACCATCCTGTTTGCAGACTGTTTCACCCCAGCTTGTATAGTTGTTAGGCTAGTCTTGTGCTTAGGAGCTCATGTGGCCCACATACCCCCATTTTTTGGGCAAGGGGCAAGGGATTTAGGCTGATGGGCAAAGCGTTGAGGGGCTTTCACAAATCTTTTCTTTGTCTCGATTGCTTTTAGGCAGAGAGAGTGAGTAATGGCTGATACACAGGAGTAAAAACCAGCATTCCTCTCACTGTCTGGAGTTGCCATCCAACTCCACACATGCAAGCTTACACACATGCACGCACACACACATAACACAGGTAATTTGCAGGCAGATCTGTAGCACTGTCTCCGAGGCCAGTAGTGACTTTCCCCAGCCATAAATTCCATACACAAAAGCAGTGGCTTTTTCACAAGTGTTTGTACAGAATAGAAATCTAGACTCAGTCTTTACATGATTGTATATGAACCACAAAAGACCTGTTTTCTGGCGTTTTTTGTACTAAGAGTAAATTATGATCAGATTTGAAAAAAAAGATTGTATTGTAAACTATGGCTAAATTTTTATCCAGTTAATGTTAAGATGAATTGATATTACCAGCTTGTACAAAAGACGAAAGAAGAGGTTGTTCAAGGCGTTCACTGTCACTACTTTGCACTCCCTAGAGTTTAACTGTAATTAATGTACCAGTATTGTTTTATTTGCTCCACCCCCCACCCACCCCCTGCTGTTGATTTGATTTGCCGGCACATTGCTGCGATTGTAAATAGACACTGAGTAAACTCTGCCTGTTGCTTCTCGCCCATTAACAAAGCCATTGATCCACACTGCTGCCATCAGTTCAGACAAAAGGACACGCAAGGATAAGTCACAGCCCACCAGTGACTCCACATCTGTTCATCTATATATCTCTCCCACACACTCCCACTAGTGACGTGTGACTGATACAACCTATATTAATCCTACATGTACAAGAAAACATCGTGCCTCACTGTAGCAGTTGTCGTTGTCTTGCACTATTTACATTTGACGAACGCCTGAACAACCTTTTCTCCTTTTATTTTTAAATACTGTTGAGACATTTGTGAAGATTTTATGTCCTTTTATTGGTTTTTGTTAATGTTGATTTCCTTTTTTATGAGCTGTGACAATGTTATGATGATGTGTATATCCTTCCTATTCATTGAGCTCTCTAGTAATCAGGTATGCTTTCTCCACCGGCCCTTGCTCCGCTCTTTAAGCAACACAACTAGGATGTCTAACCTTATATAAATCCACTCTCTCAGATTGTTTTGCTCCCTATTTGTACCTTAGCACAGCGCCATGCCCAGATCCCCAAAATATCTAGCCCATAGCGCCTTCCCTGGCCATGAATTTTAAACCTCCTTCAGCCTGTCCATCACCCTATACCGCCCAACCTCAGACGTTTCCTACCCACTATATTACTCAAGCTGTGTCTTTTAAACCCTTTGCTCAACCACTTTGTATAGTTCTCGTACCCTCATCACTGCAGCTATAGTGCCATCTGTGGACCCCCTACCTCTGTATTGGAAAAGGTGGAAGGCCCATTTTGCTCTGCTTTTGGATGAACAAGGGATGAGGGGGAGTGAGCTCAGCTATTTTTGAATCAAATTGGTTACATCTCAACAAATGAGAGAAATCTGCCAGTGATGAGACAATTTATTCCACAGACATGCTTTTACACAGACACCGGATGATGAGCACTTATTAGATTCAGATGCAGCTCCCCTCACTCCCTGGCCCATCATATTAGCAAAAAAAGATCTAATTTACTTTAATGTATATGTTGAAATTACATTTTTAAAGCAAGAAGGAAGCAAGTAAATAGGAAGTATAGTCCTCAGATCAAGGTTTCTTGTCCCATTTGTTTCCCCTTACATGTTTGTCTTTTAACTTTTTTTTTGTTTTCCAATTGAAACCAATGTGTCCAGTTTGATTTTTTTTTTCTTGAATGGCATTAGTATTGTAGTAGATTTAAAGGCTAGCTTTTTTGTAAAGTGTGAATAAAAGATGTATCTCATGTTTCCTTTCTAAAAAGATATTGAATTGTGTTGTTGATGTGTAAATCATGAATTCTATGATGGTGTTATGTTTGCTACATTGTTTTTACTTTTCCCCCCATATACTCCTATTCCAATCACAAACCAAATCCTCTGTAGAAATCATGATGAGACGTTGTCTTGATGGGTTGATTAGAGAAGTTGAATGTTCCTGATGATGCCTCGTAGAACGAAGGATTGAGAGCTTATCGGAGGAAAAGTACCTGCATCGTTGGTATCAGTAAAAACTTTCAGCACAGGGATATTAAATTTGTTTCTGTATTTTTTTTGCTTTTACTTTTCAGCTTTATTTTGGATGTTGCATGGCACTAGCTGGAGAGTGCTGGTGCCTGTAGATTAGGGCAGCAGAGCTGTCTTACTAGTGGCTGCAGTTCAGTACTAGAGAACACTGTTCTGACTGGTGTAAAATGTGTTTGTAAGACTAAGCTAACGGAGCGCCGCTGGTCGCTAGACTGGTCCTGTGATGATTTTGAGTACTACTAGTCCATTTCACTCTGTTCTTGTGCGTCACAGAGGTTAAACCTGTTACACTAGCTAGCTACTATTGATAGTCACTGATTTGACTCTTTTCTTTCGGTTGTTGACTCCCCCTGTGCCCTCCTCTCTCCTCCTCATCGCCCTCTTGTAAAACCACAGACTGGCTTCTGACTGAAAATCTGGCAAATCACAGAGCTGAGTTATGTCACCCTGTAAGCTTCAGCAAGTGATCACATTGTTGGCTTTGTACTTTCCACTGTTGCATTGTGTTTCATAGTTGGCTTGTTTAGGCGTAGAGTAATTTCCCAGGCTGCATCTCTTTGTAATGGTGCACACCAAAGCTGCTTGTAGTCCAGTTCTCTGTTGTAGAGCGATTTCTTTCACCAACCAGTCGCAATTTTCGATTATTTTATTTTTTATCCGAATCATAGTCTTCATGAAATGTAGGGCTGTAAGGAAAGCAAGGTACTTTTGTCCTTTTTCCTTGAATCACATGAACATGTTGCATCCATATTCTTTTCGGGGTTTGGTTTCTCAATCCATCAACTCATGTTAAATGCATCCTTTTCCAAAAAAACAAAAACAAACTTGGCAATAATACCCAGAAACATTCAGAATGGGTTTTTAAGTAATTTTATCCGTAAAATGTAGCTATTTCATCTTTCAAACTGTGGTCGTTTTGCTTTCGTACTCTCCATCTTCAACCTTCTCGACCGTTTTGTTTCACGAACAGCTTTCTTTCCCCTTTTTATCACCCATCTTGTATATTTGCTCATCTCCTTCTCCCTGCCGATCTAGTAGTAGTTGTTCAATGATCAGGATTGTCTATCTGTAGTCAGCTGAGTACATATATTGATCTGTGTCACTGTGTTTATGCACTGGACCAACTATTGTTTACCATTCATGAAATACCAGCAAAAAAAAAAAAAGAATAATGACAAAACACTTGCACAATGTTGTAGAATGTCCATTAATCCAGATGAGAAATCAAGGCAGCTGTTTTCAAATCAACACATACTGTTTTAAAAAGAAACTGAATGGTAAACAATGCTTTCTGTTGTACCCCTTAGCCGTCCTCTCGATTCTCTTTGGACTAGTTTTGTTCTTTTATTTTTTCCGTTTGACTACAGGTTCTGCTTGTTTCCTTTACACCTACCTATGTATTTTCCTACTTCTGGTTGAAAATAAATTCTATATTATCTGTTTCAAGCTGTGTCACCTCTTATTCTTTGCAATGGATATTGAAAATAAATTCTATATCTGTTCTACTTGTATCGCTTCCTTGTTTTTCCTCTTTAAATTCTTTCTAGTCTTTTTTTAGACTTAATTTCAAACCAGACACAACACAATAACATCATATAAACTGTACAACTGTAGGTTGTATTTTTAGTCTTATTTTCTTCCTCTTGACCTTATCTGCCATTTAAAATGTAGAAAACATTCTGTGAAAGCAAGCGGATCACTATCTCACATTGCTTTCTGATTTATTTCACATTTTACACAATCCAAACTATAACTATGAGCATTATGCGGCGGTTGATGTAAAAGATGCAAGTGTGTCAAACAGCTGGTGGAGGCTGGATTATGAGGCCCAAAAGCATGCTGCCTTTTTATTTCAACTGAATTCTGCAGCAGCGTAATTAAATGTGAATGTCAGTGGATTGAAATTAAAACCTGCACACTCACAACTCACTGTGACACATTTGTCCAGACAAGTGGTTAGAGAGACTGTCCTGTGTCAGCAAGTACACTCAGCCCCCGAAGTGTCCTTCAGCAAGACACTGGGCCATTATCAGCGCCACGGGCGCCGCTTTATAGCCGAGCCTGACATTTTGATTTTCCTCATGGACGGCAAATGAAAAGAGAATTTTCCGTTGGGGATCAATGAAGTTTAACATTAACATTTAATACCTAAAATAGCCCTGGGATGACAGTTAGTTTTTTTTATCATTTGTAGACACACGGTGGAGCCAAAGGATCGGCTCTGAACAGGAGCTGAAAACTGATCCGTCCATGTCAGCCAGTGAAGGGATGCCAGGTCTGAACGAGTCACTGGTGGCTCATAACATCAGCTGGAGTGAATTTAGAGAGAAGAGGAACAGTGGGAGAGAGGAAGCTGAGCAGCAAAGTTGACTTAGAGCACAGTGGAGGCTCAATAATTACACTCTGAGGTTTTATCAAATAGAGTATAGAATCTGGGTGGTGTAAACATGTATTTTTTTTTATTGATATGTCAATAACAGGTGCTAATGGTTACAGGTGAGTTAGTGTATGTACAGTATATACAGCTTCTTGTCACTTATCCAAGTGATAGAATAACACTGTGGTGTCTTTTTATTTTGTATAATCTGCCCTTGCCACTCCCCTCTGATAAAGCCTCTTTATTTATTTTTTTTTAATAAGAAATCAATTTTGCATGAAGAAGCAACACCTGCCATTCAACAAGCTGGGGAATAACTGTGTTTCCATGCTTTATAATGCAGAGCAGTTGTGAAAGAAGTATTCAGACCCCTTACTTAAGTAAAATTACTAATTCAACACTGGGAAATTACTCCACTACAAGTACTGCAATCAAAACTTACTGCTTACCACCACAAAAGTATCAGCATGAAATGTACTTAAAGTATCAAAAGTAAAAGTACTCATTATGCAGAATGGACTCACTCAGACTGTTCTATATATTCTAAATATACATTATTTATATTGATGCTTTTTTGTAAGCAGTGTTTTAATTTTGTAAAGACAGGGCTCATTTAATTACATGATATACTGTCATAAGATTTCATTTTTAAAAAAGTCTATCACTTTATATTGATAATTTTTTTCATGTTAAATCTCGACCTGAAAAGCCGCTAAAGCTGACCGCTAAATGTAGTGAAGTAAAAAGTACAATATTTGCCTAAAAATGAGGTGAACTAGAAGTATATAGTGACATAAAATGGAAATACTCAAGTAAAGTACAAGTACCTCAAAATTGTACTGAAGTACAGTGCTTTAGTAAATGTACTTAGTTACTTTCCACCACTGTTGCAGAGAGTTCTCAATGTACGTCACTCATTTTCACTACAAAACACAATTCAGTCAGGAACACTCTCTTCATAGATTTAACAATTTATTGAGACAAATGGAAATTCTGTTTGTAATGCTATTAACCCTTTATTTGGCGAAGAACTATTTTTGGTAACTTCAGTGGATATCAAAACGGGATCCCCATGTCTCTGTGTTTGGTCGTAGAACCACATGGTTTTCTTCCAGCTAATCAGCAAAGATCAGGCTACGTCACAGACGGTGACACCATGACATCTGACCAATCAGTATGATAATAATATAATAATATTTAAAAGAGAAAAAAGTTGCAAATTTACTAGATTAAAGTGGCAAATCTACAAGAAAAAAAGTCACAGATTTAAGAGATTTAAAGTGGCAAATCTGTGCGAAAAAAGTTGCAGATTTACAAGTAAAAAGTGGAAAAAAGCAGATTCACCACTTTAAATCTCATAAATCTGCAAATTTTTTTCCTCGTAGATTTGTCACTTTAATCTTGTAAACCTTTTTTTAAAATATTACCCCCCTCCCCTGGGTCCGTATGTTGTTGTTTTTTGACACATTCTGGCTGTATGTAATATCGTCCAATATTCTCTATCGTTGAAATTTGGAATTTGCAAGTATTTCAATGAGTGCCCTATTAAGGGTTAATGTCACTTTTCTAGTAAGACATGTATGACTAGGCATGGGGTAAAAAAATGCTGCACACAAATGAGAATGTTGTTGTTCTTTACCATTCTTTATAGATGTTATAAACCCTTTATCAACACTTAATATCTGAATTATTAAAATAAATGCCCAGTCAAAAAAGACCCAAAAGAAAGAAAATGTTTATTGGGTAGTCCTAGGGTCATTTTGGAAACGTTTTGAATCTTAAGACAACAGGAGGGTTAATCAACAGTGAAAATTATAATGGCTTGCATGCTAAGATCTGAGAAGAAGTAAAAATGTTGCCCAAACTGACAGTTCAACACTTGTCTCTCTTCATCATGGTCGGCCTGCCGCAAATTTAGCACTGTTAGGAATTCTACACATCGAGCCTTTAATCAATGTGGCCTTCACTGGAGTTTATTGTGTTGCTGTGTTGTGTTTGTTGATCATGCAAACTCATGAAAGTCCTGGTACATTTTGCGGAACATAGTGGACTTCCACTCTAAAGTGCTGCAGCTGTGTCCAAGAAATGATTACCAGTTAACAGACCTGCAGGGATGTGAGCCAGTATCTCTCCTTCATAAGAAAGCAGCACATGACGAAAACCTGAGAGACTCACGCACAAGCGGAAGCGAACCTTTAACAGATGCCCAAAGGAGAGACAGCAACAAATAATGATAAAATGATGTGGAGTTCTGCTGAACATTAGTATTAATATATTCACAATCAGTTTTTAGCACACACACCTCTATATATAGAGTCAATAACACCTTTTAACGCAGCAGAAGTTGTGTGCGAAGAGCCACAAGGCTGCCTGTTATTACCCTGAAATGGACTGTGACAGTAAATATAATTTTCACTCGATTGAGCTCATATGGAAAGCGGAGGCTTTTTCAACATGTTGTCCTAATTCGGTAGAGTCGGTCTGTTTAAAATGAGGATAAGGAAGTTGGAAGAGAATATCAAAGGCTGTCCAAGAAGCAAATTTTCCCCTCATAAGGTCATGAACTATTCCTTGTTTTGAATGGATTTTTCTTGCATTAACAGCTGGCAAAATGTGTGTTTCTGTGACATTAGCGCGAGGATGAGGGAGTTTGTTGTTCGCGTGGAGAGGAAGAAGAGAAGGAGGGCAGATTCCTCTTTATTTCACCCCAATGTTTGCGAAATATCTGTCTTGTGTTGACGTGGCAGCATGATTGCAAAGCCTGTAAAGTCCTTTGCAGATGTAGACTCCCTCTATCTCTCCTCCCTTGTTCCTGCTTGTTTTCTTCCTTCTCTATATCCTCCTTTATTCCTCCTCCCCCACTCAACCATCCTTTTTTTTATCCTTTTCCTCTGAAATTCCCACTAGTGTGTCTAAGTATGTATGTGTGTGCGCACGACTACTAGGCCAGTTGCCTGTGTGATGTTCAGCCAACTTCTCCTAACATGCTCTCTCTCAGAGTACTTCTTTGGTTCCATGGTTGTGGATTCAAGTTGTTAAGCTCCAGAAATGAGCACATGAAATATAGCTGTGTGTGAGAGTGGACCTGCCAGACCGGACACAGAGCCAACACAGCAGGCTGGGAGCTCCAACCTGAAATAACCTGAGAATTTGTGGAAATTACCTGAGAACAGTGAACCTGAACTGTGAAACAATTTGGAGCAAATTTGACCGAAATGATGATTGCCTGGCAGCAGCTTTTATTGGCAGGGAATGACACCTGAGCATTTGCTGCTCTGTAAAACTGCACATGCTTCAGTGTGTGTGTGCTTTATTACTCTTGTTAAACCAAGGGGTGTGGTTTTGTCCTATTAGAGAGGAAAGGGCCGAGCTGAGAGTTATGTGTACTGGCCGGCAGCAGCTTTGGAGAGAGAATGTGCACTGTAAAACATTATAAGTAAGTTTAAAGTAATGTTTGTTGCCTTAAATATGGGAACTGGAATCAACTTTAGTTCAAAGTCTTCTCATATGTTCTTGCAATGTAAAAATAAAGTGTTGTGAGTTCACTGTATGGACGAAACAAGCTTAGCAAACTGTAGATATTAAGTTAAATCAACTACTCTGTTGTACTGACACATTGCATTCAAATTTGCTTTGCATTTGGGGCGTTCTGGTGCCTCGCAAGTAGGACACAAACTACTACAGTGCAGTCTATGTCGCGGTGGACCCAGGTTTGACTCCCCTAACTTTCCTCCCTCTGTTCTCTCTGCCAATCCAAAAGAATAATATTTAAAAGATAAAATATTTATTTTTATTTAATATTTTTGCAACATTTCGCGAATTTGCGGAAAAAAAACCTCTTGAACTTGAATGTTCAATGAAGTATGTGGGAGTTATTAGCCAAAACGCACTTTCCTTTATTATAACGCAACCTAGTGGTGAAAATTCAGGATGACGATTGATTATAAAAAAATTTGCCAGGTGTGACTTATATTTAAAGTTTCATGAGTTTTGGGGTATGTTCAGGCAGTGAAAAATGCGATCATTTGGGACAAAGAATAAAAATAAAGAATCATTCGAAATACAATAGGGACCTCGCAGGTCATTGCCTGCTCGGGCCCTAATTAACTTAATTTGAATACAATGAACTTAAAATGAATACAACATATCCATTCAGGCTCCATTTCAAGTATAGCTAATTTGCACAGCCCCAAAGTGCGGTGTTTCTGAGTTCTTTTCACGCGGATCTCCCAGCGAATAGGAAAAATACATAGCACACCATTCCAGTGGTCTTTGGCAAAAACAGCTGGAAAATCAAGAAAAATAATAAGTGTGACCAAGAGTAGACAATGTGCCTGCACCTATAGTTCACATCGGCACACAGAATTAGTCGATTCCATTAAAATTTTCACCAGGTTCCAGTCTGATGTTTTACAGTGTATGTGTGTGTGTGTGTGTGTGTGTGTCTGTTTTAGGGCCTTATCCTGTAAGAGCAGGGTGGCCAGGTGGCCAGATGTGATGCATTAACTTAAGTCACCTGCTGTCAGGGTGCTGCGGGGTTAAACTCACCAGACCAGGGAACTGAGATGTTGCTTGAGCGATTGTCTAACTGCCGCCTTCTTGTTAAACAGAGTTGTGTTCGCATGTGAGAAGAAGAAGAAGAAGTGGATAGAATGGAAACATAGAATACGAAAATAATATGAAAAACCTTTTTTTTAAATGTTCTGTCCACTTGCTTTGGCCAATTCTCTTGTTTTGTCTCATCCCAGGGATGTTTCCCATTGCAGGGTTTTATTGTTATGATTTAAGACGAGCCCCTTTTAACATATTTTAAGACGTCATGTGCTGTTCATGTCATAGGCCATAAAGAAACATCATAAAATGTCTGCGCAAGGCAGACTGACCCTAAACCTAAGTATGCTTCCTGCAGACTTGCTTTGCTGTGCGGTATTTCTGAAATTAATGTTTTCAGCAGTCAGCTCTGGCATAAATAATACTGTTCTGCTGAATGCACTAATTCAAGTGCTACTGTGGCTACTCCTGATTGAAATTATTATCTGAAAGGAAGAAGGTAGCTCCTTTATGTTGCACAAGCACAACAAATGTGATCACAGCAATGAATTACAAAAGGGTACCAAATTAATGAGGATTTCCAAGACCTATTAGAAGAAATACTAAGATTAGTAGACTGATATGAGCAGGGCAAAGTAAGGAAACCTTGTCTTCAATAACATTGGTTGTATGATACAATAAATTACCAAAAGAACATTAATATTAGCATTTTCTTTCAAAAATAAATCCCAAGGTCAGCTTGCTTTCTGTCTAAACATGTTGGACAGATGACAGAGGAGGAACAACAGACCTAATTGAGATGGAAGACGCACCAACCAACGAGCACACCTGCTTGCGAATGCACACATGAACACTCCTTCCACCAGCAGCACCCCTGCCACCACCAACATATATTATCCACAAAGAGTAGAGAAAACAAGGCCGTGTGCCTGTGAAGTCATGCCAGGAATTCACAGCACGTATTTTGTGAAAAAAAAAATTAAATAAATACATGCCCTGATTTTTCTCAAAACAATGCAATGTGCCATGTTTCCTGAGCTTATTTGTGGTTGAAGTGTGAGAGGTCAAACTCGCAATAATCTGCTTTCTTGTCAGTGTTTTGATTGGAGTGTGTGTTGTGGTAAAGTTGCAATTATTCATGGAGAATTCTTTTACATTTTTGGGCAAAGTGAGAATGGCTTAGCACTACTTTAAGGGTGTTTTTGCAAATATACAATGTGATTCTGGTGGCAGGCCCAGTGTGTCTCTAATGATTTGGAGTTAGCAGGGACAGGCTGATCCAGCTGAGTGTGCCATGGCCTCTGTGGGATTAGACTACCTGTTGTAGAGTGTGAAGGGAGGCTAAAATCTTCTCAGCGGACACCCTGAAATTAGAGGTGAGAATTGGACTCAGCTCAGTTTTTGTCACTGTCTTTGTATCTCTCCGTCTTTGTCAATAAGTCTCGTAGCGTGGAGCATCTGGCGACTGAACACAGTGCGTTGGAGCAGGGTCGCAACCCCTCGTCTCTCTCCAGTGAGCTGCCTCCATATGACAGTCTCTCTCTCTCCCTCTCTCTGTGTCTCCAGTGCTGGCTGTGCTAATTGTTCTTGGGGCTGGGGAGCATTCGTCTGTCACTCGAGGCCTGTACACTCGCAACAGTGGGTCACAGGCTCCAGCAAAGACTGGAGTAGAGTGTGACAGCTCCTGTTTATGTGTGTATGTGTGTGTTTCCAAAGCCTAATGAGTGTAAGAATGGCTGGAGCCTCGGTTCAGGCAAACATGATGGTGTGCTTGCAGGAAAGAAAGAAAGAAAGAAAGAAAGAAAGAAAGAAAGAAAGAAAGAAAGAAAATGAATGCAAATCAGTTAAAAATATAAGCAATAGATAGGTATGCTATTACTTAAATGGCAGAGAACTGACCGTAACAAGCACTGATGCATTGTGTTGCAGTTTAGTCAAGGAAGGGTTTGACATTTCGGATATACAGGTGCATCTCAATAAATAAGAATATCATAGAAAAGTTGACTTATGTCAGATATTCAATTCAAAAAGTTGAAATAACACATCATATAGATCCATTACACTCAGAATGAAACATTTCATGTCTTAATTATTTAATACCTTCTAATTATAATGATTATAGCTAAGATTTAATGAAGACCTAAAATTCTGTGTCTCAAAAAAAAGTAATATTACAAAATACCAATTTAAAAAGTATCCATCTACATGTACTCAATACTTGGTTGGGGCTATTTGACTTGAATTACTGGAAATGGACTTTTCCAACATATTCTAATTTATTGAGATGCACCTGTATGCATATTCATTCTCCATTGATAGGGCTGCCACACTACAGTACATGAAGTTGCAGGCACAAGCACTTATTAAAGCAAAGAGATTCTTTAAAAACACTTGAAAATGTTCAGTATGACGTTATCATCATTGTATAGGTTGAACAAAAAATGCTGCATCTTTCCTTTAGGCAATTAAGCAGCGAATTAATGCACCACCCGGTAAACACGCTCAGTTACCCAAATCGAACGCACCTACGACATTTGCGTGACTGGCAGGTGCATTCTGGGTTTGGATATGATGCTAAATGCTAAAACGCTCATGTTGGATCCTCCAGGGGACTTTAGCGTCCACTGAGGAACTTTTATCTTCAGCGAGATGTGTGAGGCCTCAGCTGTCAGTTGTGACTGCAGAGCTTCTTTCAGCTCAACATGTTTTAGGACTTTGAGGAACAGCGGGACAGAGAGACTGAGTGGACTGGCTTTAATTATTAGCCATCTTTATTTTACTTCATTACTTTCGGAAATAGACGAGCAGAAAAGTTGCACCCGGAGCAGATAGTGGAGGACTGTGGGTGAGTACAACAAACTCACTGTATTGAGCATGTAACGTTGTGTGCATGTGTGCATTGTATGTTGTGCAAAAACTGTTGTGGTTGTAGCTGCTAGAGAGCTGATTGTTTATACAGCTCAGTGCTCAGTATACAGCTCTGGTAAATTCTAATAAAGCTGAGGAAGGTGGTTGTATCATTAATGGTATGCACATGTTGCTAAGTGGCTCTTTAACATAAGCTCTGTGTGCTGTATTTTATACAGTCTATGGCTGTGACATGTATAATTTTGTAGCCTAAATGCATTCTTTAATTTAATAGATCTATCACATAGCATCATCCCCATATATAGTAAACTACCCACCTGTCTGCATTTCCCTTTTTAAAAACGTGACACAAAGTTTACTTTGAGTACATTGTAAGGACAGTCAGAGGTTGAAAGTTGCCACTTGAGCTGCAATTACAACATAAAGATGAAATGAATAAGTTGTCTTTTGTAATGTACCATATTGAAACTAAACTGGGGGACAACATATCAGCTTTTTTAACTTCAGGTTTGTAAGACAACCTGTTTAGTGATCTTACTACTGTTAACAGTGTTTCAGTTCATGGATATTTGCAGTACTCATTTCACCAGGAAATTAAAACAGATCTGGAAAGGTATAAATCTTGTTAATAACAATAAACTAAATGAGCGTTTGCCGCTTTTTGCACTGGTATATGTTATTCAAGATGTGATGGTCCAGCTTCCTCTGCCCCAGTCTGCCCCCTGGGCCTGCTTCCCAATGGTCATACCATAAAGTATAAGGAAGTTTTATATCAAAGTCCAGCCAAACCAAACTGAATGAAATTAGCATTACATTTGCTTAAAGTTCAGATCGGATGGATGAGAGGAAAGCACGGACAGGAAAAGGGAGGAAGAACAGGATGAAGGAGGAGAAGCTCGGGGTGGTTGTGTATTATAGAGCGATGACCTCAGAGAAGTGATCGGTCTCAATAGCTGCGACTGTAATAAATAACTCGAGTGAGGTTTAATTGTGAGCATCCGTTTGCTGCCGTCGCCGCTGCAACAGTTATTGTTGATGCTGCTGCTGTCAGAGCTTGTGGGAAAGAAGTGAAGTCTAATGTGAGAGGTTGCTGGCTGCGGTTGTCCCTTTGTTTACTGTTGTTTAGTCTCTGGTATTTATAGGTACAGTGCTGCCTGTTTCAGCTAATTATACTGTGGACGCCATAGGGATGATTGCAGTAATGACTGGTTGGCTTTCCAAAGCATTCGCAGCCGTTTGTCTGTGAGACAATCAGGGAATTTTTGTCTGTGTATGTTTTCGTGAGCATGCATCTGCCTGCGTGCATGCACATGTGTCTTTCCCTTTTTGTGATCACTTTGGTGTGGCATTTTTCGTCATGAAGGAACATATTTCATTCTCGGCTCTGAAACTGCACATTTCATAGGGGCCCAGGTCTCCTCCAACTCTCAGCGGCTCACTTAACATGCAGACACAGACCCCAGGAATGTTCTTTAATCAACCTTAATTATAGTTTCCCAGATTCTGCTGCTCCCAGGTCAGTTGTTAATCCAGGCTTCTGGTTCAAAAGTTCATTGTCGTTTGTTCAGACAGCGAGGGCCTCTGAACACCTCTTGTCTAATACTAACCAACTTAAACACAGATGCGACTTACATTCATCACAAGGAGCTCGTCTGCGCACCCACATATCAATGCCTCTGCTAACAGGCTGGTGTTAATCATGAACTATGCTGAACTTTGAAATGCCCTCTCTGTGTTTTTGTGTATGTCTCAATCATAAGTCTGAGTATTCTCAGCATTTAGTTTAATGTTTTTGTGGTGTTGCTGCTGGTTTGCGGCCGCATCAGAAGAATGCAGACTCTTGACAGGTAAGTGTGCTGAATGTACAGATGTCTAAGAGTGACTGGTGTCTGTGTTGTGCGCCTGTGTGTCTCACACTCGCATGTAAACAGCAGAGATTTCTGATCCAGTCCCACAAAGAGGAATATGGAGAGCTCATTGAGTAAAGCCGGAGAGATAATTCAGCCCAGATCCAGTCAAACACACACACATGTGGAGTGCGGATGTTATAGGCATAGTTTGGAAGCACAGCTGACACGTTTTCAAAACACTGCGTGCCGGGTTGAGTGTGCTGGATGGGTCAGTGAGGTTTGACAGGAGAAAAACAGTCTGGTGTGAGCTGAAGATACACATCTCCACTCATGACCTCAGGAGGCTTCATGTTTATACATGAACACTTCAGTCTGATACCATTTAGTGAATGACGGCAGAGTTTGTGGAGAATCAGGCATAACTGCCACAGTAGATAAGCAATATTTTCATTTTTGGTTTAAAATGTTTTAGCTAAATCATTGTGTGGTCTGACCAATGTAATGTAAATGTTGACCTGAAGTTGTGTGAATGTGTACGTGTGTGCAGAAGAGGTGGACAAATATTGAATTTTTGAAGCCAAAACAATAGCGATATTTCCGATAATGATATATACTTTTTTAATATAAACAAAGAATGACTTTTGGTTAAAATCAACCTAGAGGGAATCTAATACCCTGTTTATACCTGATTTATATTTTAATATATTTTTTAATGTATTGTTCATATTACTATATACAACAACCTATTTAACATGCTACAATTGATTTTTCTCCAATATCTGTGAAATACAAAATACTCTGAAGGACAAAAACTCCCAACAAAACAAAAAACCCATGTGCAATATTAACCCATTAAAGCCGGGAAAGCGGATACGTCGTTTTGTAGTATTTGTATAAGCTCTCAAATACTTTATGAATTTAATTTCTATCTGCTACAGAGGCTGAAAAATCTATTATTTAGTAGGAAGCTTTGACACTTCTGTTGAATTTCCAGAGAAAACTTCAGGTTTTAGGGGCTTATTTTAAAATCGCCCAGAGGTTTTACAGGCATTTTTTTTACAGGCGTTTTAGGCCTCAATGGGTTAATAAGAAATTCCTAATAGCAGCTATGTAAGTATTGTATGTATATAAGTTGTATACAATGTAAATATATGTCTTGTGTCTATGTTTTTTTTTTATATCTTTGTAAACTCCCCTCTCCCATATACAAACACTTTTTTCATCATAACAATTTCTATGTTTAGGTAAGGTAAGGTTGAGAATATTAAAAAAACAATGTTTAAAGTCGATATAAAAAAACAAGAGTTGTAGATAATAAACTATACTGATCTATATAAAACATTAATAAATGTCCTGCGAGGTGCATGCGTGCGCGCGCGTGTGTAGTTGGAAGGCACTTGTGTCTGAATATCGATCACTATTGACCAGAGCAACATCTGAGAGCGGAGGTACTGACAGCTGCCTCTGTGTCCGCTCGCTGCTTTCATTTCTTCATTTCATTATGCAGCCTTTGTTGCTTTATCATGTACTACTTCTTATCTCACTCGGCTCATTATGTCCCGCAGCTATCCTCCAGGCGAGTGTGTGACTGAGTGCATGTCTGCCTGTTTGTATGCGTATGAGGGCTACTTAGTGTATTCACCACGCCATCCTGACATTTCACTGGTTATACAGTATGTGGTGGCATTTGTGAAAAAAAAAAGTTTTTAAATAATTATCTAGAAATATTTTTTTAATATTATGACAATTTAAATTAATTAATTTATGTTAAACTTTTAATGGCACGCCTGAACCCTGCTTTGTGAATCACTGGTGTAGCCCTCAGCGTGGTAATATTCAGTTTTCCTTTTTAGACAGCTGGGTTTTAATACTAATGGGCCATACAATAATGAATAGATAGGAAATAAGCACTCTCTCCGTAGATTCTTCCTGGAGGACCTAAAGATATTTGTTGCCTCAGTATATACAGACCAATGGTGGAATGTAAGTACGTTTACTTAAGTACTGTACTTAAGTAAAAATTTGAGATACTTGTACTTTACTTGATTATTTACATTTTATGTAACTTTATACTACTCTTTCACTACATTTTAACGGTAAATATTGTACTTTTTACTCCAGTACATTTAGCTGCCAGCTTTAGTTACTTTTGACATGAAAATAATGAAGTAAAAGTGATAAGATGTTTTTTAAATTAAACCTCATAACAGTATATTAAGTAGTTAAAATGAGCCCTATCTCGAGGAAATTAAAATGCTGCATACATAAATGCATCAATACAAATAATCTAATAATATATTAAAATACACTGCCCAAAAAATAAAGGGAACACTAAAAATAACACATTCTAGATCTGAATGAATGAAATATTTTTATTAAATACTTTGTTCTTTACATAGTTGAATGTGCTGACAGCAAAATCACACAAAAATTATCAATGGAAATCAGATTTATTAACCCATGAAGGTCTGGATTTGGAGTCACACTCAAAATTAAAGGCTGATCCAACTTTGATGTAATGTCCTTAAAACAAGTCAAAATGAGGCGCAGTAGTGTGTGTGGCCTCCACGTGCCTGTATGACCTCCTTACAATGCCTGGGCTGCTCCTGATCAGGTGGCGGATGGTCTCCTGAGGGATCTCCTCCCAGACATTGGGTCTGAGGATCTCATCTCGGTACCTAATGGCAGTCAGGCTACCTCTGGCGAGCACATGGAGGGCTGTGCAGCCCCCCAAAGACATGCCACCCCACACCATTACTGACCCACTGCCAAACCGGTCACGCTGGAGGATGTTGCAGGCAGCAGAACGTTGTTCACGGTGTCTCCAGACTCTGTCACGTCTGTCACATGTGCTCAGTGTGAACCTGCTTTCATCTGTCAAGAGCACAGGGCGCCAGTGGCCAATTTGCCAATCCTGGTGTTCTCTGGCAAATGCCAAACGTCCTGCACGGTGTTGGGCTGTAAGCACAACCCCCACCTGCCCTCATACCACCCTCATGGAGTCTGTTTCTGACCGTTTGAGCAGACACATGAACATTTGTGGCCTGCTGGAGGTCATGTTGCAGGGCTCTGGCAGTGCTCCTCCTGCTCCTCCTTGCACAAAGGTGGAGGTAGCTGCTGGGTTGTTGCCCTCCTACGGCCTCCTCCACATCTCCTGATGTACTGGCCTGTCTCCTGGTAGCGCCTCCATGCTCTGGACACTACACTGACCGACACAGCAAACCTTCTTGCCACAGCTCGCATTGATGTGCCATCCTGGATGAGCTGCACTACCTGAGCCACTTGTGTGGGTTGTAGACTCCGTCTCATGCTACCACTAGAGTGAAAGCACCGTCAGCATTCAAAAGTGACCAAAACATCAGCCAGAAAGCATAGGAACTGAGAAGTGGTCTGTGGTCACCATCTGCAGAACCACTCCTTTATTGGGGCGGTCTTGCTAATTGCCTATCATTTCCACCTGTTGTCTATTCCATTTGCACAACAGCATGTGAAATTGATTGTCAATCAGTGTTGCTTTTTAAGTGGACAGTTTGATTTCACAGAAGTGTGATTGACTTGGAGTTACATTGTTTTGTTTAAGTGTTCCCTCTATTTTTTTGAGCAGTGTATATAAAACAATCTGAGTGGGTCCATTCTGCATAACGACTACTTTTACTTTTGATGCTGATACTTTTGTGCTTTTACTTCAGTAAGTTTTGAATGCAGGACTTTTACTTGAACTGCAGTAATTTCACAGTGTGGTATTAGTACTTTTACTGAAGTAAAGGATCTGAATACTTTTTCCACTACTGATACTGACACAACAGTGGGCTAAACGGTTCACTACGCGGACATGAATCTGTATGCGACAAGTCTGGTGTTGAATGACGAAAAGCTTAAAATGCATCAGCAAACGAGTAAATGAAAATCATAGCTTCAGGATTTCTAAATACCCTGATAAATTGTTATACCTTGAGACCGCCCAAGCCTAATAAGATAAGAAGTGCCTTAAACTTGCATTATTTTTAACTGCCATGTCGGAATGACTTCACTGGTTTAGTCTATAGGCATATAACCTCATCAAACATTTTCCTAATGGCTAATTTCAAGTCTTCTCCAATATAGCTTGATTCACTTTGTAAATAATGGTCTTATTTAGAGTAAATGGACAATAAAGCAGGTTACATTAGGGTGTGGCTACCTCATGATTGACAGGTCACTACCACATTGCCAGTGTGTTTTTGTCTATGAACTTTTACCCTCTGTTTCAGTTAACCAAAGATTATTTTAACATTTTAGTTGCTTAAGAATGTCTTGTTTAGTGTTTGGTTGCACTAAAGACACTCTAAGGAGCCAGCTGTTCATTTTGAATATAGGTTGTCCTTTGCGCACCAAGCTAGCTAGCTAGCTAGCTAGCTGATAATGTAGCATCATTCCGGCTCCGTCTTTGGCCAACACAGACTTACTCATCCTGCAACAAATCAGTTTAAAATTGATATAATCTTGACCCCACATTCCACTCAAAAACAGGACCAGATCATCAACAAATTAGATCACTGCTTGACTTATTATTCAGTCCATCACGCTTGTTCAAATAACAAGTCTTTGGCAAGGCATCATCTTCTGCTTCAGTGCTAGTTGACAGGCCCTGAGCATCCAACCTGGATACAACTGCCGCTGTTATCACTGATGAGACATGTATGGTATGTTAGCAAAAGATGCTGCCAAGTGAGGTTCTCACATTCCCCCTCTGGGCGCTGCCAATCACTCTGATGCCGTGTTGGTAAATTTAAGCACAACCAAGCCCGACTCTGGAGATCCAGCATTAAAGAGATGAATACACAAGATCCAGACATGGCTTGATCTCCACAGTCAGACAAGACGAAGTGCAAGCTATGTTTGGCCTCAATCCGCTCCCGGTCTGTTGTGGAGGGAAAGGTTAGCAACATATTGTTGTTGTTGCGCTGAGTTCGTCATCACTCGGGGTTGAACGGAAGGGCATTATCAATGTGTTAAACCGACTTTGTCAAGAAGGGATTGAGGAATAATTTGCTGAGCGACAGAGCTATTGTGAGCGATGGAAGGAGGGTAAGAGCTGAGGTGAGAAGAGATAATGATACAGTTGGCGTGTGAACCCCTGAGAATTCTGGGAAAAGCGCCTTTGTGTCCTGTGGCACAGACCACATGACAGTTGTTGTCATGAGACCAGGTAAAGGGCTTCGACTGCAGAAACGTGCCTGTATCGACAAGTGATTTCCTCCTTTGTTTGTCTTGTAAGTGTCGGTTGCATTGATGGCGGGTGTAACGCAGCTGTTTGTGTGAGCGTCTGTCTGTGAGCATGCACATGTTTGGAATTCTTTGAAACCCAGGCAGACTCACAGATGGACACTTTATGGCTTTATTAACTTCCTTGGGAACTGATGCCAGCCCTGTTAATTTCCCACTACAGTCCCTCGTGTCAGATGTTGCTTCAGCTGGTAATAAGCAGCTTGAATTGACAGTCTCTGCTCTCTTTTGAATATGTTTTAAGCTAAAACATAGCTTTTAGGTGACTGTTTCACCATTGCAGATGGTAAAGAGCACAGCACACCTGCAAATTAGCCTGTGGAAAGCAACAGAACATCCACATTTCCTTGCAGTGCTGCACTGAAGCCTGCGTAACACGGAGACAGACAGCAGAGAGGTGGTAAATGTCTGTTGTGTAAGCAGCGGGAGCCTTTGAACTACCTCCTCCTGTTACAAAACCAGTGGGGGCACCTGTACTCGCTGCCCCGCCATCTCTTTAACCCGCGCCTGGTGACACCTGAGTGTTTGTTGTCAGAAACCAGTCTATTAGTTTGACCCCGTGCCTGTTCTTGCAGAAATGCCAGCCTTTTCCTTCCTGTCGCCGCTCGGCCTCGCGGCTCCCTGCCGCAAGCAGAAATGAACACTGAGATGGCTCACTCTGTTCGTCTGACCTCCAAAAAGTTGAAAGAGAGATGCCACCGAGCGCGGAGTCAGAGCGGAGGATGATGGATGGCTCTAAGCAGTCTAATAGTGCTGCCCTCCTCTACGGAAAGAGAACAAATATCTGCCAGGGCTGAATGATGTGCGCGGCCTCTGCTCCCATCATACGGTGCACCAGGTTCTCTCATGTGGCTTTGCTTTGGATGTACTGTAGATGCAGAGAAAGAGAGAGCCGTGTGGACAAACAGCACGACTGAGAGTAATGGAGAGACTTAGAGGGAGAATGAGATGACACAAAAAGCAAAAAAAAAAGAAATGCACCAGGGACGGAGGAGGGTTAGTGTGACATTGAGAGGCAGAGAAGAGAGATCTCAGCTCTGTCAGGCTGCTTGTCTTCACACAGTACAGATAGACGGTCCAAGGCTCGTCCCTGGTCTAATGATCACCCCGCAGGCTTGATGTCTTCTCTGTGTTGACATGTGAAAACAGGTAACATCTCCTAAATGTCATATTATCATGACACCACTGTTAAATCACGGGTTTATCTCTTCTTTTTTGTTTGCAGCACAAACACATCTGCAAAGATTTAGTTACTGAACAAAGACTAAACTGAACTACAGTTATCTTTTCCACGCTACATTCTCTTAATCTATACCCAGGCCACAATCTTTGATCTATATTTTAGACAGTCAGAGTCCATGTCCAGAATAGATAAAGGTATCACAAACTTGGCACTCCTGTCTCGTAAAGCCTGGCAACTTTTTTCATAAATTATTGCATGCCGGGGCGAGCTGTGGCCCTGAGGGTTTTGGAGGAGACCTTTAGCTGAGCTGAGACTGCTTTACACCTGTAATATAAATTAAGTGCGGGCAGGAGAGGGGGGAGGGATGGACACCTGAACCTCTTCCATGAAGCTATAGCTGCAGCCTGGCTTTCCCTTCCCATGATTTATTACCTGGGTAGAGCATGCAAAGTTTTGAATCCTAAGGTCCTCCTCCAGTGACCTTTATGGACAATTTTTAAACAAGCAAATTGTCAGTTTACAAGGCGAGCAGGACAGTGAAATTCTACCCAACTACCCCTGCTGCACATCTGAACTTCATTCTGCTCAGGGTTTTGACTGCTGGAGATTATCTTCACATCACTGTTTGAGATGGACTATTTACAGAGAAGCCCAAATATTTAAATAAGGTGATGAGGTCGCCAGAGGAGGATCTTAATGGATTATATTTAAATTTTCATTTCTATTGGATATGTCTCCATCATCCCGTGTTGACAAAAACTGAGAGCAGGCTTAAAGTTTTGCTGGTAATAATAATTGTGGCCCTTTGGTGCATAGCTGTTGTTGATTTTCATTCCAGATCGATTGAATGTGAATCTTTCAACAACGTAAGCAGAGCACTTGGAGAACAGCAAGAATTCTCTATTATGGGACACAAAGCAGACGGGCTTGTTGTGAAAGTTACCTTCTGCTCAGAGGCATGCTCGTCCTGGACACACAGACGGTTTACTGGCAAGAAGTTTACTCTCCCCGCTTCAAAACACACATGCATAAAGAATGTGTAGCATCTGCCACATGTTTTATGTAAATTTCAGTTTTACATTGCCAGTAATATTAATAACGTACATCTTATTGATTAAGAAATAGAGTGAAGATAGAAGAATGACCTCCATGTGTTTCTATGTTAACCAGCTTCAGCATAGCCAGAGGGAAAGTAGCTTAGCTTAGCACAAAGCTGTGGCCTTCACTTAAACACCACCACTGTGGGAATAACTCTGTTCATTCTATTTGAGTGACATGCTAATGAATACTTGTAGCTTTTTACAAATGGTAAATTCACATTTCAAATTAAGAATTGACAGCATTACCCCAAAGTTGCATAAAAAACCCCTACCAGCACCTCTAAAGCTTTATGTGGTAACTTGGTGGTTTGTTTGAGTTGAGTGTGAAGCTAGATCTGGTATGTCATGAGCCAAGCTTAATGTAAAAACTGGCAGTGGAAGGAAACAGCCACCCTGGCTTTCTCCAAACTTAAGAAATACACCAACAAACACCTCTAAAGCTCACCAACATGTTGTCTCCAAGCAGCAACCTCCAGGCCTGAAAAATAAAGCAAATGCAAAAGTGCGATTAACTGCAGTTCCTCCAGATGGCGGCGGACGTAGACACTCACACTGAGCTTCACTCCAGCTCCCCAGAAACCTAGAGGTGACATCACAGAGACCAGGCTCATATTTTATAATCTAGTTAAAACTCATTGGTATTAAACTAAATTAAAAAAGAAATGTACAAATGATGATGTTTCAAACTAAAGCACTAAAAAAGTGAAGCCAATGTCAAAGTGCCTTCAATCTGCATTCTTTGTAAGTTTCTGCAGGGGGCGACTCCACTGGCATTTGGTTGCAAAAAGAATAAAATTGCTCGTCTCAAGTCTTCTTCAATACAGCATGATGTTCATTTTATGAATTTTGGTCCCATGTAAAGGAAAAAAGATGATAAATTAGAGTAAGCTGTACAGCATGGGTACCTTGTGACTGACAAGCTACCACAGTGTGGTCCGTTTAGGTGTTGCCTGAGTTTTCTTCAATGTTACATTTTCATTGCTTAAAAAGTTCAGCATTCAGTTGCAGTAAAAGACACTGATGTCTTTAACTCCATCCACTTCTTATATTTGCAGTCGATGGCTGCCAGAATGACTCTTTCAGGCAAACATCTCTAAGCAAATAGCTATTGAGAGACATATCTTATTAATTGAATTTAAGACACTCTAAATTATTAAATAATTAAATTAAAAAAATGGGTTTGAATTAGGTAAAAAGCTAACTGAGAATATAATATCCACAACAAAATAAAAACTTAACAGGAGCACTTAGACTGTAATTTAAGTGATACTTTTCCTATCCAAAGAAGTGATTAATATGCTTTTCCTTCAATAATAATTGCATGTGTTCAAAATGAGCGGTCCCAGATATGAGCTCACTAAGATAACATCACTGCGGCTGGAGCCAGGGGATCATCAGCAGTTTTGGGACCTGAAAGCCTGTTTTTGTTATATTTCAGTTTGACCTCATGTCGATGTTATTGGGATTTCCAAAGTCAAGTTCAGGCACGTTAAAGCTGGTGAAACAGTTTCAATAAAGTGGGGAGAGGCTCTCCAGAATGACATGTCTACAAAGTGTTGGACTTGACGTGTCATCAAATTAAATACAATAACATCAGGGCTGACTGGACAGGATATTGGCTTCTTAAAATGTATGTTAAGAGCGTGTGAGGTGGAAAAAATTAAAGGAATTTGTCTGAGTCATGGCCCCCTCCCCCTGCTGTGGATGTTTGCTCATTGTGGGGGAAAAAAATCAGCAATTCTGGAAGCTTCCACAGGCCCCATTAAAAAATCATGAATCAATTTGAGCTTGTTCAAAATTTCAAACAGAGCTTTCATTAAAAATTCACTGGGACCTCTCTGTCTGTCGCTTGTAAATACATCATTGGTATTGCTGCGGCTGATGAGGGCTGCCTCAGAATGAGCCCAGTGCTTATGTGCTTGATCTTTGACTTTGGTGTCAAGGGCAAAGTCGTAGACTCGGTTCACGTAAGGTCTTCCCCAGAGGTGCGAGCAAGACAGCAACTTTTTCAAAACACATTCAGCCACTGCATAGCTATATGTCTTTAATTTGAATTTGACACCATCATGGTTTCCAGCCAATCACCTTAAAAAAATCACTCTTTACACCCAATTTCTACTGGGAACTACCAGGTGTTAAAAATGAAATGAGCTCTGTAAGATGCAAGCACTTTCTTACCTGCAAACTCCCTCATCCTCCCTCTCCTGCGCTCACACGTACGCACAGAACCTCTCTGCTTTCCCATGTTACCATGGAAACCTGTGGCGAAGGCACAGAGAATTCAAGGACAGGTATGTTTGCAAATGAGAGTTCCTCAGATCATATGTCCACTAAGCCGTTATCATCAGTCCATCTCATCCTCCAACGCATTCTTTTGTTCTCCAGCACTAACAGGGTGAATGTCATTATGGAGATATTTGAATAATTTCAGACTAAACATGACACATGATGCTATTTACGTGTTTCCCCCGCTGCGAGTTCGGTACATCTGCAGACCATGCTGTGTTTGTATGTTTGCTCGTGTTTGCTCGTGTGTGTGTGTGTGTGTGTGTGTGTGTGTGTGTGTGTGTGTGTGCCACGTGTTTGGCTGCCTCACGTACAAGAACAGATACAAACACAGACATACTCCAATATGGTCCCCGATAAGAAGAGCAGACTGTCCGGATTTCAGTCTCACCACAAAGCATGAACAACTGTCTATAAATAACAAGTTGTGAACAATATTTTCAACACATGATGTTTTGTCAAAAAATTGCACATCAACAGCAAAATAATTGAAAAAAAGCCTATCAAGGACAGTATGTCTACATTTTCAAATTGTAACACGTTGCATGTTCATCACTTTATCAGTGGGTAATGGGAACACAATATCTCACTTTGATCGCTCTGACTGTGCTGTTTTCATCTCACGGAGCGCAGGGAGGATCACATCGCTCTGTGATCGCTTGTCTACTGTCCCTCACAGACGTGTGGGTGTCAGACTTTGGTAGGTTACATTCAAAATCCCATTAAAGGCTGTTAGTAACTGCATCAAAACAGAAACAGTACAGTAAGAAAAAGGACTACCCACATTCATTTGTGGGATGAATTTTATTCTGAATATTTGGCTGTATATGAGTTAAAACAGTTGAAATGATATCATGAAGATTTGCACCAGGTGTATGTTACATATCTTCAATGTCTTCCATGTTTCTTTATAACTGCAAGTAATCATTTTATAGTATCAATGGCTCAGCAAGATGGGTGTAATATGAAAATTGTCATACATGATGACAAAGCAGAGAATTTGATCAGCTCTACAGAGCTTTTTAGTGTCTTTCAGCAAATTGTTTTGGTTTTAGGTCCTACAACTTTACTGTTTTGGTTCATTCTCTCAGGCTTTATACAGCTTTATTATTAATATTTTCTTGAAAAAACAAACCAAAAAAACCCTCAAAGCCATTGTAGTAGCTCCAAACATCCTAGTAAATGACTGACTAGGGGAGCATCTAGTAGCTGACAAGATGTATTTTTCCTTAAAAGTTGGTCAGAAGATCCAATCAGAGCTTAAAGGAGAGTGAATATTGGATTGTTGAATTATCTGACGGTCACAGACAAAAATCAGCCCGTGACCCATTTGTATCTGCTGCCTGTACAACAAGATCTCCAACCTAAACGCCAGAAAGACCGTTTGTCAATACCACCCATAACGACACATATGAGTGTTTGTCAAAATGAGCGTTTAGCTGCTCGCAGTACCGCGGAAAGTTCTAAAAATAGCACACACATCATTATACATACACGTGAGGTTCAGGGTTGTAAACGAGGCAGCAGTTTCTGTGAATTTAGGCAACAAATCCACTGACCTAGGTTGAGGGCAAAAACGTCCTGGTTAGGCGTTATAAAAGACAGTTTAAGTCGTAAGCCATGGAAGTTATGTAAAAAACTAAGGCGTTAAAATAAACGGTGATAAAAAGGCGTTTACTTTTGTTTTCACATGGAACACAAACCCAACAACTCCGTGTGTTCGACCCCCCCCCCGGCGGAGGACATGGCGGCGGAGGACAGTCTGAAACGTAAATATAAGTTGTTTTTTGCTGCCTGAACAAACGCCCTATATTGTTGTTTTTGAGGGGAGACCAGTCTGGCCTGTATAATGTTACTTATTTATACGTTAAATATATATGTCAATGTTGTGTTCTCTCTTTGTTTTCAGTTTTGTCCAATCCAGTGTTTTTATTCATTTGGACCCCAAGGTACTTGTACAATCCACCTTCCTTACTTCCTATATATTCCTAGATATTGAGCTTCTGGTGATTGTTGTTGCAACATGTGAAGAAGGTCTCTAAAAGCTTCATCACAAATCATATATGCCAAAATAGTGATGACTTCAAGGTCTCCATAAAAACATGCATAAAGTGATAATATATAACTGTCTGAACAGACATGGACGTAAACTTGGTTGAGGGATGTACAACGTCTACATTCTGCACGTGTGTATCTCTTGTGCATGTCCTGTATGTTACAGGCTGCACTGAAGGACATGACTCCAGGAACGCTCACATGTACGAGCAGGCTGTTCTGCCCCCTATAGCACTCCATACCATATGTCACCCCTGGAGAAAAAGCTATCTCAGGCTGTTGCCACATAAAGATTAGATTAGATTTGACTTTATTCATCCCACAGTGGGGAAATTTCTTTGTTACAGCCGCAAAATTTTCACACAATTTTCAAAATAAAGATAAAAATAAACAATCTAAGAAAAGACATTTGACAATATACAAAATATACAATTATACTATATACAACTTAGTGCAAATTAAGTGGAGAATGTGCAGAGTGCAGATTATATGCAAAAATGTTGTGTGCTGGTGTTGTACAGTCTTATGGAAAGTCTTATAAAGCGGGTATGCCCTGCTTAACGTTCAAAACATCACATTTTCACAGTCACACTTTGTGTTTTTCTGTCACTATGTGTGCATGTGCTCACGTGAATATGTTCCTCACACATGGATCTGCATTAGCAATTCCACCATCACTTAAAACTTGTGAAACTTGTTAATGCATCTTTATTTGCTGTTGCATGCATATTGCTTTGTTTTGTTGTTTGCCTTCCAGCAGGAGGTCTCATCGCCCCTCCGTCGTCGCTGTAAGTTATAATGTTAACAGGCTTGATGTTGTCTGGGTGATGGGCTGATTAGTGGTAGAGCGGCGTTCTCACAACCTCCACACACATCTGCATGGCAACCAACTTGTTTGTCTCCTTCTGTCTTTCCTTCATTTGTCTTGAACTCAGGGTCATAGCGAGGGATTAATGCTTTGTTAGAGGGAGAGTGTGTATGCTTGTGTAAGTTATATAATGCTGCTGTATGTAACGCAGGAGCGTTTATTGAAATCTACACTTTTTATCACCAGGTGTTTGAGGAAATAGTGCATGTTGTTGTGTACTGCCTCACATGTGTTCAACCCAGAACTTATTAAAATGTTTTTTAAAGGTATAATGTGAAACTTTCCACCATTAAAGTGTCTAAAGAATGTATTTTAAATTAGGGATGTCACGATTACAGATTTTCTTGGTTTGATTATTGTGAGAGAAATAACCACAATATTACGATTATCATGATTATTTTTGCATTAATTAATTCACACTACTATGAATAAGTTAAATCACATGAACAATCCTTTTAGGTCTTTTTTTTATTTTTTATTTCCCTGTTTGGATGCTCTCATAACAAAATAATATAGCAACAGTGTACAGTAACCAAAAAGTACAAGGAAAATTATAATAATCCCAGGGGGAATGTCATAGATACTAAATGTTTAAGCTATTAAAATCATTTTGATACTTTGTTTGTCTAATCTTATGTGGCCAGATAAAAATATGTATCTATTATTTTGGTCCTTTAATTTCATTTTTAAATTACATTGCCACAAATAAATGAGTAATATATGAAACGGACATCCCATAGTGCTTTTATTGCTTTTTGCTCAATACAGAAACAAAAGAAGGTAATGAGAAATGTTCACTGACTGAGGACCTTTAGAAGATTACATTACTTTTTCTTATACAGGCCATTGCACAGTGACACTGAAACTGTTTGATGACTCACTCACTACTATGAGACCTGTTCGGCTTTACGTAACGTTACGTGATGCGGCTTAACTTGTCCCGTTACACCGAATCAGTGTCACACACAATTAACGGCAAATGACACGGTAAGTATTTTCTACCAATTCATTTTTATGTTAGGTAAACATTGACATGACTTAACCCAATTACTATTTACCTTTACATTGTCGTACAACGCCGGGTGGTTATCCCGCCGGTGTTGAAACATGTTTGATGTATTGCCTGTTTTAACAGGAACTTTTTTGTGGCATATTTTACACCTGGGCACCTTCAACAATGACACCTTGGTTTTTTTTGGGTAGCCAAAACATTCCCACACGGATGATTTTAGACTTTTTTTCAGAGGGAATAGCTCTTCCCCTTCCATGCTTTACCTCCTGTCACCTCTGTCTGCAACTGCATGGACCGAAAACAAAGCAACACAAGTGGTGACGTGGTTGTTGTGTAACTTCATTTTCGTTCTGGGCGAGTTGCGCTGATGTACCAACATGGTTCCAGCATGATCTTTTCTGGAAATTGGCGGTATTTAGGAAACGTTACGATTAACTAGTCGTAATGTTTAATTACGCGATTTATAGTTAAAACGGGTAATCGTGACATCCCTATTGTAAATATTTTGAGTTAGGCTTTAGAGATAGATTTAGATTATCTCTGTTTTCAACAATTTTGAAACCAAGAAAATTATAATTTTTATCAAGTCATTTGGCCACACGTCAAAAGCTTAAAATCCCACTGTTCCTGCTAAATAGATTCTGCAGCTTTGGATTGTAAAGTTATTACTGCCGTTACTTCAGAACTTTATAAAGCGCCATGAAGTCACAATGGCACAACTGCATAGCACTATGTGGAGCTGTCTGTTCCAAAAAACTTTATTTATAAAATTTTATTGACACAGCGTCTTGGATACGCATTGCTTTGCTTCTCCTGATGACGGCTTGCCTTGTTAGTGAACTGTCAATCAAAGGTACCCACGCCCCAAATCATATGATTCTTTTTTAACCTCTATCGTCTTCTAAATGGGGCCATTATTTACACTATTGACATCAAATTGTCTTGAAGAAGATGTATTACTAACGATTGAGACCATAGTGCTGTGCCAAAGTTTTCTCATTTTGTATTGAAATGAATGGACCCAAATGTTTCTGCAGCCGCGGTCACCGCCCCCTGCTGGAATTTTTGGTAGAATGCAGCTTAATGCACTACCTGGTTCGCCTCACTGCTCAGGTTGCCCCTTGCACTGAACACAAACAAACGGCCGTTCCACTTTAAGGATGAGCAGCTGGAGTAGCGACAGCACATCACTCATGAAGTCATGACAACCAAATAAACACCAGGGCAACTACAGCATTTTGTTAGCTAGAGCTGGGGGATTAAAGTGAACAAAGTAAGCATGCATGTTAGTGTTTCATTATTCGCCGTGTTAATGACACAGTTGTTACACTTCCCCGAAGTGGCAAAAAATAATCTAATAATGAAGTGGTATTCTTTTCTTTGTGTATATATGTGACTGTTTGACATATTTGACCTAAAAGCTTTATGAGGAGACAGTGTGTTCATGTTATACTTTTAGCTTGTGGTGCTGCCTCCAAGTGGCACAAAGCATCGTAAACATTACAAAAAAATAATGCAGCTTGACACACAATCAATCGATATCGGCCTTAATGGGAAATATCCTTTTCCTATAGTGAAAGTTCACAGTATTGAATGTTTACCAATTTTTAAGAAGCAGGTCACAGACTTTGTTTTTAGTTGGATGATTTATTTTTTTGGACTAGTTCCTGCTTTTGGTGCCAAAAGATGGAATAAATAACACATCATTAATTTAATCAGTAAAACATGTCTGACAAGTCTATGGGCTTTCCATCTTCAATTCATGATTTTGATAATGAATCTGGTGATTTCTTTTCATTATCCTCCAATTATGCTGCATTTCAGCCCAACAATAAGCTGCAACCGATTGATGAGGGAATTATTCAAGCTAGATTTTTAGAATGCTCAGATTGAAAAGAAAAAAAAATCATTTTCTGAAAAGATGGAAGTGGGGCCAGGGACATGCAGTAGCACTGTGGTACTTCATCATCTCATGCTTTCCTGTTTATGACTGCTTCTGTCTGCCTAAGTCAACAGCCAGACAGGGAAAAAGTAGACCTGGTATGCGTTCTTTTTCCATCATAGTCACACTCTCCCTGTTTTGGTTTTAATTGGCTGCTCCTCTCTCTTCCTCTCCTTCTCTCTCTCCCTCTGCACTCCTTTGTTTATTTCTTCAATCTTCCTGTTTTTTTTTCTTATTGTTTACTCTCTTGTCTTTACCCCAGCTATTTCTGTCAGTCCGTCCGTCTTCTCTCTGCCACTTCCTGCAGAGGCACCGTGTATGTATCAGGTCTTGGCATGGGTGGCATGCTTCCATATGGAAGTGTTCAGGAGATGATATAGAACATATGCGACCCCAGCTCGCTGGCTGGGGACTCTGTGGAGATCACACCGTGTCATTAGTGGCAGTGAGAACGCCAACACTGCAGTGCAAGGGAGGAGAAAGAAGTATAAGGACAGATATAATTAGGTTAAGGAAGGGGGAAAGGGCGAAAAAGGAGGAAAAGAACAAGAGATGGTGCTGAGTACACTGTGTCCTTAGTGGAGCTCAGTGCGCGCACGCGTGTGTGTGTGTGTGTGCGCGCGCGCGTGTGTGTGCGCGCGTGTGTGTGTGTGTGTGTGTGTTCTGGCCCCCTAACTGGTTAGGTCTCAATGCTGATGTAAGGCGAGCTTGGCAGAAAGGCCAGGTACACTCTCATGCTTCAGTGTACATTCAATGTTTGCTTTGAACCTGATTCTATTGGGACCAACTTTAACAAATTGGGTTTGAACCTTTTGCGTAGCAAGAGCTGTCCGGATACATTAACTTACTATTCTAAAGAAAGCAAGTGCTCAGTTTAATACAACACTCTCGGAACATTTACTGAAACGATGGCCCACCCTACAGCATATACAGTGTTCCACAGAGTTGTGAAGACATGCACTGATGTCATGCAGCTTCCACAGACCTCAGAATGAATACCAAGATTGGATTTCCACATTTTCCACATAGTGCTTCACAGTGTGTGAATCTGTTGTGATTGTTGCTGTCGTAGCTTGGCCTGTGGAATGAGCTGGTCAAGCCACAGTTATTTTGGTTGAGCTTGTGAAAGTCAGCAGAGCCTAATTTTTATTTCTCACATTGCACATTGTGTGAGAAATATTACACATATAAAGCGATTCATTGCATTATGCTATGCTTTGGTGTGGACTGAGAGCCATACAGGGAGGTCTGACTGGGAAATATGTCAGCTGGTTTTACAGTTTACATACATTGTGGAGGGTAAAAACCAGGAATGCTAAACACTGGGAAAAAACAGTAGAAAGACACTGTGTTTGACCACTGATGGGGACAAGGAGAGGGAAGCACAAAAACATTTAAAAATTGATGATACTAGTATCAATGGTAGTACCCTTAATGTGATACTGAGACCAATAGAGTACTTCATTAATATAAATAATAGAAATGGGGAAAAAACACTTTTAAACACACAGTTTTAAAACCGTTAAATCACAAAATATTGTATCACAATTAGGCCTGGGACGATAACAAATTTTGCTGGACGATATATTGTCCCACAAATTATTGCCGATAAACGATATTATTGTCAACATGAATAAATAAAACAAACATTTTTTTTTTTTTTTAAAGGGCAGCATTTATTTTGCGATGTAGCAAACTCCACTTTCTGTGAGCGCACAGCGTTTATATTTACTTTGTCGACCAGTGTTGACTGTCGGGACGAAGGCTCTGCATCTCCAGGTGCAGTTTTTTTCCCCAGCTGGAAAAACTGGGTCGGGTGGTTCTGCTTTAGATGGGCATGCAAGTTTGTTGTGGTGGCTTTTTTTGTTGCCACCACTTTTGAACAAATTTGGCATACAGGCTTGTCCGTGTGTTGATGGGCTCACCTTTTTTATTCGGTTTGAAACCGACATATTCCCACACCGGGGCTGTGGCATTTGGCTTTGCAATCATCTTTTTTCCTTGCGTTGCTCCGCACGAGGCTCACCTGCTGCACTCTGTGTGTAGCCAATGCTAGCGGCCCAGCCTTCTCCACAGAGACAAAGAGACTGGATGACTGACAGGAGGGTTCACTCCGCTCATTCTGCTATGGAACAAAAGCGCCCAGGTGCTGAGATCGAGCACAGAGTGAACCCTCTTGTCATCCAGCCTGCTTGGAGGCAACAAATGAGGACAACAAACACGCATGCGCATGGCGATATATCGAGGCCGGCAAAATTATTGAGTTCATTTAATTTATCGTGCGATTAATTGATTTATTGATTATCGGCCCAGGCCTAATCACAATACTCACCATATCGCAAAATGCCTAAATCACAACAATATTATATCGTGACACAAGTATCAGGATAAAATCGTGTCGTGGGGCCTCTGCTGATTCACCGCGCTCAACTTCACCGCACCATGTAGTAGAAGGCCAATCACAAACATTTGCACATTTAATTGAAGAATGCTTTAACCATACAAATAGTAATTTTTTATACATATGGGTACAAAGAGGATTTAATGCAGGTATAGTTTGACTGGAGACTGGGCTATTTTGGTCGAGCACCGATACCAAGCACTTCTAATACATAAGGAAAGGAGGGTGACAATGCGGTTTTACATCTCCATCTCCATCTCCAGCCCCTGTCTAGCCTTGATGCAGGTCAGTGGTACTTTATGATGCTTTTCTACTATCTAACTGAACCAACCAGTTTCAGGCATTTAGCAGTCATACATTTCTTTAACGGAGGACTGTCCGAAATATTAGCCCCCCGAGGCAAGACAGCAAGCAACCTGTCGGGAGAAAAAAGTTGTTGGGTGTTAAACTAAAAAAGCTTGAATGCAGTGTGTGATTCATATGAATGCTGAGTTAAGTCTTTTCTTGGAAACTTTCACTCCACTTTTACTTTCTGCCTTGTGCTGATCAAGTGTCATCCACTGGATCTATCCACTGTGCATTACTAAACAGAGTTTCAGTAAGATTGAACTATATACATTATTAACAGCGTATAAATGCAGCATAACAACAGCATTTTAGCAGCTTTTGTGAACATGCCAAATTTGATTTTGTTTTTAGTTTATTGCTGGTGCACACACCTGCATTGTGTCTGACAAAAAGGGGCTGTGACCTAACTTCCTCAAAAGTAAACAGCTGTAAGACAAAAATTCTTCTCAAAAGTTTTAACCTTCTAAATTTGCCATCCTTCACTGACTACTCAAGTCTTTGTGATATTCTTGTCAGCCTCCTCTCCATAAATCCACTCTAGTCTCATGCCCTCCCTGCGTCACTAACCATCTATTTCGGACCCTCAAAACCTCCTCAATGGACAACTGCACGCCTATTTGTGGTGCTCTCTCTAACAAACTATTTAATAATCTTGTAAACTTTCAGAACCTACCCAGTCCAACAAGTTCACCAACATATACAGCAGAAGAGGTCGTGTCAGTACCACAAATTACAGCAAGTATGTACGTACTGCGGCTCACGGTACAACATTGCATTCTAAAAATTGCACATGTACAGTGTGCGACAAGACTGTAGTTTCTGTGGATTTATGTTGTAAAACCACTGACCTTAGGTGTAGAGCAAAAAACCTCTAGTAGGACATTATAAAAGACAGTTTAAACAGTAAATAAATGTACATTAATGCCGGAAGTGACTGCTGCAAGTTACGTAAAAAACTTAAGTTACGTTCAAAAACATGATTCACGTACCTTACGTAAACAACTTAACTTAAGTAAAAAATGGTTCACTTTGGTTTCCTCATGGGATACGAACTCCGCTCTCATGAGTCAGTTAAATAATGGCCCTGAAAATATATTTGTTAATGCAACATAAGCGCTTTAATGTTTAATGTAATATAGTAATGTCACTGTTATAGAAGAACTAAACGGCTCAGTAAGTATTTTCTTGAGGCAGATGTTGTCTGATTGACAGTTATCTCCTTCATGCCAACGTCAACATGAACCTGTATGGATAAATGCATGATTTACTGGGCTTGCCGTTAAGATTTATATATGTAAGACCATTTATATATGTAACCATCTAAACGGAGCCAGCTTGTAAAATACCAGAATTTTACAAGCTGGCTCAGGAAGGAAACTTTTAGTAATGCTATACATAAAGAGTCATGTGAAAACTTCTGCTAGACATGGAAAATGTAATATTAATCTGAAAGTGGTTATTGGCATTAATCTCATTCAAGGAGCAGATCCTATAGCCAGTGATAATGTTGTGTCAGAGTATGATAGAGTAGTTGTTTCATGAGAAACAGGAGCTTATCACAGAAGGTTTCCTTTAGGAGCACGGAGTCCCTGAACTCTGATCATTAGGGTCTGGATCCAAGATTATAGTCGGTTGTCATCAGGGAGATGGGGGAGAGAAATTAGGTTTTTATGTTGTGAGACACAAACTTTATTAATGGTACAAGAGCAGAAAAGTGTGAATAGAAGTGGGGAAGAAGAGAGAAATGAATCGGGGAGACAATAGCCTGTGGGGTGGGACTGAAAGCTGAATAATTTAGGAGAAATTAGGAACATTTTAAAGTAAAAATGGGAGTTAATTAGTTGACAGAGTGCATGTAAAATAGTACAAATTGAACGAGAGACTAAATGAAAGAAAGAGGGTCAGAGAGAGCGATAAGAAACAGTGAAGCAGAAGTAGTATCCATTAGAGAGAAAGATGGCGGCTGCGAGAGACAGACAGAGCTTGTTTGCTCAGGCATTGATTCAGGGCCCCTCGAGGCTGCGTCTTCCATTTACCAATTTGTGTCTTTCCTTCTCTCATCCTCACCTCCGCCCATCTTTCCTCTCTCTGGCGGATCATTCGTAGGGAACAAACAGCGCCGCTCGGGAACACCGGACCCTCGGTTGCCGGGCAACCACACACTGACTTGATGGAGTGGAGGCAACTTCAGAGGCCTCTGTGAGAACAGTATCAAGGTTGTTATTAGACCTGAGTCCCGATAACCTCCACACACAAAGTCTGGCACAAGTATACGCACATGTAGGCAAACACAACACATGTGGAAACATGCGAGAAATATGCAACTTTACTTTAAAAGATGTATAATCTGTGCTACTGTTGCCAGAAAGCAGAAACAGATGCAAGTACCCCCTCATCATATGTATTAGTGACAGAAAAAGCTAAAGTTGTTGGCTGATGGCTATAACAGCTCATATGTCCTGTATTTTACTCTTCTGTTGTGGATGTTGAACTTCTCTTTCACCACCCTCTCTGGTTTTTATGAGGTATAGAGGGAGGACTTCCTCTCTCCTCCCTGCTAAAGATGAGTGTGGCTTTGATAATAACAGAGACAGTTATTAATTAAAGGGGGAAATGGCCTCGCTGCTCCCCTCTTTAATTCACCACCATGCCACATGAGGCTGAGATGTGGAGAGGGAAAAGTTAGGTGCATATGTGTATGGTGACTAACGTTTTTGCATTGAGGGCGTGTACCTGTGTCCGTGTGTGTGTGTCTTTGTGACTGGGTATCATTTGTGTTTTGTGCTTATAGTCTTTTGTAAGTTTTAATTCGTAGCTAGTTTTAAACTTAAGAAATTGGGTTACACAATTAAAACGTCATACATTTCTAAGCTTGTGAAAGGGATAATTAGGGATTTTTTTTTTACATTAAGTTGGAGAAATTACAAGGTTTTACTCCACAAAACTACTTGTACACTCGAAAGTCACCCATTCCACCACAAACCAATGGCCCTCGTGCATATCAGAAGCCAACTTCACTTGGCACTATTTTGTTTCTTGCCTGTACAGCTGTACCGGCTGCAGCGTGTATTAATATTACTATGCACTTTCATTGTGTTTACAGGCTTTTGCAAGAAACAAAATAGTCCCTGCCAGCTCGGAAAGTAAGCTAATAGCTTTGTATCCACTACACTACTGGTATCTCATACAACTTAATATCCAAAATCCAGGACTATCCCTTTAAGACATAATGCATGAATTTGTTGCAAGGAAACATCTTTATCGCTGTCCAGTCAAAGCAATCAACAGAATGTCTCCAGGCTCACAATATATGAAACTTATCTACCAGTCCTTCGTAGATGTAGATCTTTGTATGTGAAGAAGTTCAGCGGTGGATAAAGTTAGGCTGACTTCCTACTCCCCTACTTCTGGTGCACTCACTGGGACCACACCCCTCCTACGACTTCAAACCGTTGTGCACAGCTGTGACGATATCACTGACAAAAATAAAATCCCTAAAAACACCTGCCAGTGGTTAAAAAACACTTCTGTGGTTCCTGCTACAGTAGTTGTCTCCAGGACCACATTTGGCATGATCACACACACACACACACACACACACACACACACGATGAAAACTACCAGCCACACACTGTTCACTGATGTTTTCGTAGATTGAGTTATGTTGCTTGAAAATTCATACATCATTATGAGTGTGATATCAGATGTGTCAACTATATTCCTTTTTACTCTTCCTAAATGTAGTAAATCTTATTTTTTGGGTAAATTTTAAGGAAGAGCTAAATGGGATGTATCCTTACCCAGCCATGACACACTCACACACACACACACACACACACACACACACACACACACACACAGGTGGACTCCTGTCAGCATTGTTGGGAATTCCTTAAAAGCTTTGCTTGTGCAGACGACAGACAAAAACGAGCAAAAAAGAGAGACAGACATCAACACTTGGTCACTGCTGAGTCCCTCTTTGGCGCTGGGAATCCCCATCATGCTCCCCCTTTTCTCTGTTCCACAGAAAAATACTTCAAATTTGAGTTTTTTACAGTTTCTAGCTAAAGTGGGCCTTTCTGAGCAGGTTAATGCATTGGTTACTAGCCAGAGGATACGCTGCAGGTATGGGGAGCAGTGTGAGGAATCCTGGCAATAAAAGATGCAAGGCGGGGATATTTAAGGAATGTGGGGCTATAGCTCATTCATCTGTAAGACAAGAGGTGGGGGGAGATGTGATGTCAGTTACAGGAGCTTTGAAGAGAGAGACAGGTCTACTGTCAGCTTTGATTAAGCACCATGAACATACGCTGTACAACAGTATGTGCATACCTTGTACACGCATACTCTTTTTATATATACGTTGGTAACATGCTTTTTTGATCAAAATGTCATGCCAGTACAGTATAAATCCATTGCATTGGACTGAGTTGAAATAAAAGAGAAGGAGAAACCTGAATGGATGGCACAGCTGCAGTCCAGCTGCCATGTTCAGCACACTAAAGAGAAAGTGGAAAGGAAAGAAGGTAAGCAGAATGGTTTACCCTCAGTCAGTGCGTTTACATTCACAGTTTAATCGAGCTATGCTTAAAAATCGATATTGGCGTCTTATAGGTGGTCTGTCCTTGTCCCAGTTTACATGCAACTGAGAAAATCGAATAGCTGACGGGAACGTGTCCTCCTCCTCAACACTGGGTGGCGATATTCGTCGTTTCAGCAGGTTAATACGGCCCCCTTTCTGTTGACCTCAGTTCGACACTTTGTGCCGTCGCTACTGACCGGCAACCAGTTAATGTGACTGGCTAATGTGTGACCGGCTAATGTGCGACCAGCTTTCTTGGATGTTCTTGTTCCGGGGTCATACGCCAGCAAGGGGTGGACATGCGCAAATAAGTTGTCTTGTCATACATGCTGGCGAAAATCCTATTCCAAACGTTTATCTGGGTGTCCTAATTGGAGTTGGAGAACTCCGACATCAGTCGGACTAACACGTTTACATGCACTTCAGTTGTCCAGTTATAGTCAGATTTGGCCAATAATTTTTTTTTTTTTTCAAGTGTCATGTAAACGTACTGTAAGCCTTGAAGGCTGCTCTCATTATAAACACACAAATGCATCACTGTGTGTGACCCTGTGCCCCGTCACACAGAGGCGGCTTGGCTTAAACAACTCCATCCTAATTCATGGGGATGAGGAATTACCTTTTCCAATATGAGTGGTGTTGTTCCAGTGACCCGGTCAATCCAGGTATTTCTCCACTCCCCTCTAATACCTCCCATCATCCTCTTAGTGGGCCATAGGTCGATTAACCACAATGAAATGTTCTAAAGTGTGTGTGTGTGTGTGTGTTGTGGATGGGGAGCTGTGTGAGGTTTGGAGGAGTTGATCTACGCTATGTGATTGTGTTGTCAGTTTGCGTCGGTAGATGCTGATTCTTGGAGCCGATTGGGGGTGACAGATTCCACACAGCATGCTTGGCTTTTTTCAATCCATCCCTAAAAACATTTTTAGAAATCATAGTAAAGCATTCTATAGAACTGAATTGAAAAAAAATGGGCCCTAAAAATTTGCCCTAAAGACATTAAAATAGGCTTTGCATAATAACAATTACAAGCTTACTTTATTTAGCTCCCTCTTAAAAACAATGTTTACAAAGTGCATTAAATAATTTAAATGCAAACTAATGCAGGGAATTAAACAGAATAAGATATATAAATGTGAAAATAAAATATTAAAACACATTGTGGGAAACCCCCCCCCCCCCCCCCGAAATATTCTAAGAAAATAAGGCGACCTAAAAGTGGTTGAAAAACATAACCAAATAGGAGAGACTGACAGAAACTAGATGGCAGAAAGAGACATTGATAAGAAAAGTAAAAGCAATTCAGCTTTGTGGAAACACAACAACACATAATTGTATTATACAAGGATAAATACAAGATTTGGTACACAGTGGTTCAAGAAAATCCACTGTTACAAATATTTTTTTAAAGTTCAAAACTACATGATGTTCCCAAACAGTTGTGATGTCAGTATACATAAAAAGGAATTGTGATTAAGATTTTTATTGAACTATTGTCAGCACAAGTATTAATGTGTGTTTACTCAAATGTAAAATAGATGTATTGAATAAAGTTGACTGAAGAGATGACTGCAAGATCCTCCCACAATGCCTCCTGGTGTATTATTTCCTCTTCGACACAGCAAGACACAAACCAGTTTAAAGTCCAGGTCTATTTTAAATCCAACCAGTGCTCATGCGGGTCAAGTAGGACAGAGTTATCAGTTGTATACAATGCAGCGCAGAGGTCAAGGTGAACTACAACTGATGAATGACCAACATCATCTGCTAAACACAAGCCATTCATCACAGTAAGTAGCACAGCTGCAGTGCTTTGATGCCTTAAACCAGCTGAAACTGAACTGCCCCTGTCCATCAACATAACTGTTTACATTTCATTTTAAAGATGACATTTTTATCAGTTGCATAAGGTTGGAGAAAATAGTAAACATATTTTTGAAGTGATATACAGATGAAAGCATCCACACCTCAGGATCAGTCCAGGGTCATCGTGAGGCTTTGAACCTGCTGAACCAGAATTATCTGTTGTATGTCATCTGCTCCCTCTGTGTGTGCATCAATCCCTCATCCCAGCCTCTCTCTCTCATTTTCCTCCTCCTTCTTTGGCCTAAGCTCAGGGACACATCCACTCAGGGACATTGACAGTGTCCTGAAGCCCACTGACTAAACAAAGGTTCAGATAGGGTAAAGTTATGATTATCAGATTGAAAGAGGGTGAATGAGAATGGAAAAAAGATGAATGTTGGAACAAGGACAGAGACATCAAGTTCCTCCCAGTGTACTTATTGAGTGGGACATATCAGACTTGTATCTGAGGAAGGCCTCCCAGAGAGCAATGTCTCCAGATTGCTCCTGACACCCTCTATTACAGGGTTATGTGGTTATCAACAGTGGTTTGAAAAAGGGGTCAATGTGTGAATGGAGGTGCGATGAGAGGGTGCTAAAAAACTGAGACTATTTCACACAAAACACGAAGGCGAGAGACTCTCCATTTACCACAAACTCATCTCTCACTTTCTCTCACCCAAACCTCAAATGAAGCCACACAGCTCTCCAGCTGTTGCTGAAAATGTTCCAGCGTGTGACAAAATGTTCTAAATCCTCACTGTTATTTTATGGTGACAGACAAAACTAATCACAGCATGATGTGCAGTTTATTGCATTTTTGGCTCCACATAGATCGGATCCACTCTGCCGCTAGGATGCCTGCGGCAGATCAGCCGCTTGGCGGTGCCTGTTTTACCATGGCGACCCTGTTCATTTGCAGCTGAGCCCTGGGGGGAGGCAGAGAGGAGCGAGGTCAAGAGGAATTGGAAATCTGATCCCCCTCCAAAAACAGTGAAATGACATTCCAATAACCCTGAGATCCGCTTGGACCTGCCTCACATAATGGCCTGGGGCCACAGAGTGTGTGTGTTTGAATTTTATTTATACCGTGTGTGTGTGTGTGTGTGTGTGTGTGTGTGTGTGTGTGTACATTCATGCGTGTACATTCATGCGTGTACTTCAGTTTATGTCTTCTGTATGTGAAGCATGTACAGGCCAATGACCACCATTCCAGCATAAACAATGCACAGTGGCATAGGAAGTATTCTGATATTTTAATACAAGCAACACTACAATGCATAAAGTTGAAGTTCTGGATTCAAAATTATACTTTAAAGAACAAAAAAATGTGCATAAATTACCAAAAGGAATTTGCAGAATGTCACATGTTCAAATCACATATATGTTATTCTGGATTATAATTATGGATGCATTAATATGTACATCACTTTAAGTGCAGACCCGACATTTAAAGCATTAGTGTACCAGCAAACAATTATTTGCTCTGTAAAGATTAAGTGCAGTAATGGCGTCCTGACAGAATAGTCCTCCCTTTGTATGTGTTGTAAATCATGCTTATCCGTTCTTTGTTTTGGTAACCATTCTGGCAGGACTTGTATGTTAGTGCGTGTAAACAAACCCCAGACTTTCACCCAGGATAACCCCAGCATTCATGACCCATGTGAAAACAAAAGTAAACAACGTTTGAAGTAATGTCACTTAAATTTGGTGTTTTTACGTAACCAATGTAACTGTCACTTACAGGCTTGGAATTTCGTCATTTTAGGGGCAAGGCCATTTGGCCTTCTCGTTCACATTTTTTTTAAGGGCACAAAGGCCGTTTGGTTAATTTACGTTTTCATGAGACAAAAATGTAACGTTAACGAGTCGACTTTAAATAGGCTAATACAATGGTAATTACCTATCAATAGTACTTTCTATAAAAATGTAAATGTTAAATCCTGTCAAATACTACCACATACTTCAGTTACAACATATCAAAACAGCTTTTCCTGCTAGCTTACCTGTGCTGCGCATCAACACATGGCTCATTTGAAGAGTGGGTCGGGTCTGACCACTAGGATGGCTGTATAATTCCATAAGCCCACCACACGTCACTAGACTTAAACTTGCGTTTATACTGGAACTTTGACAGGGGCGCAAAGGCCACCTTGGCCATAAATTGAAAATTTTTTCACAGGGCATCAAGGCCAAAGTGCAGGGAAACGACTGCCATGGCCGTCGTGAAATTCCCACCCTGGTCACTTATGGTAGTTACGTCGTCCTCATAACTACTTCAGTTACAGCGTTTACATGCATTTATAAGGCCTAACCACCTTAATTTTTGCCCTATACTTTAAAGAAGATGCTTTGTGTCCTAAACCAAACAACAGCCTTTGAAGTCTACTTAACTGCTTTGTTGTCATCGATCAGCTATTGAATGGGTTGATAACAACCTGCTGGACCTACCAGAAGGGGGAGCCAGCCTCTTCTTGCCCATACTTAGGGAATGATAACCGCTGATAACGCACATTCAATGGTGTGATAATGCGGGTGAACCTATAATTCCGTCTGTCTTTATTTGTAGTTGACTTATATGTTGTATTAATAATTTCAATCTGCAAAGTAGCAAGTAAATAAAGCTTTTAAGTAAACATAGCGGAGTGAATATTCGCCCCCAAACTGTACTGTAGTAGAAGTATGAAGTAGCATGATATTGAAATACTCAAGTAATGTACAATTACCTTATAATTGTGCTTAAGAATAGAACTTGAAAAAAGTACGTGGTTGCATTCCTTCTCTAAGAATGCAGCCTTTTTTTTCATTCAAACGCACAAACTCAGAATACTTTATGGGTCCCGCTTGTAAAACCAGAGATGGACAAAGATACATTTTGTTTTGTTTGAGGTTTTAGCATAAAAGACAGAATTATATGATGGAAGAAGTAAAAACAGCCAGTTGTAAAAGAGCTAAAAGATCAAGAATCAGGCGGTTCAGCGAATCATTTCTGTGCGACTGTTGCACTGATGACTCTTAACACAGCTGCTGGGGATGTTTGACATCATACAGTATGTGGTGTTTATGCTGAGTTTTTAGGAATGTACTTTGCCTCAAAAGCTTGCAAAAACAATGTCATTAAATTGTTAGAGCGTACTAATACTAATAGTAGTTGTGGTGTTAATGCTGTTGCTGGTCATTCACACACACTTCTCGACAAAGAGAAAGAGAAATTCCATCTGTGATATTTTTTTATGTATGCGGCACACATCTCTGATCCAGCGTACTCTCTTTTTTTTTTCCATCTTGTGGAAGTGTGTGTGTGTTTTGACTTTAGCATGTCCAGCTGGCTGCGCACTCTGGAGATTCCTGGAAGTTATAGGTTGAGTGGGTGTGCATTTTATGCTAGAAGATGGATTTGATTAATATATGCGTGTGTGTCTGTGTGTGTTTTTAGCCCGAGGGTGGATTTCCCTACATCTCTCAGAAGCAGCAGCTAGTGAGTTACAGAAGAGGGAGGGGGGGGGGGGGGGGGGGGGGGCTGTTTACTCCCACTAACATTGTGTTCAGACACTTTCTTCTCCACCAACAGTATGCCCTCTAAAGAAGGGATTTAAAAAAAAGAAGCTCAAACGATTAGTCAAAATAAACATAATATGTAATGAATCTTCTACTTCATAATTTCCTCAGTGCTGACCTATAATTGCGTAATCGTGGCATTCCTCTGTTGGGATGTAAGCATCATTTTTCCCAGACTAGGTCAGGTTTCTGGTTGTCAGTCGCGCCTGTGGATCGCTCCAATTTTCCAGTGCGGTAAAGCCAGCAACCCTTTCCCCCTAATGTTTTGTGCACTTCTTGGATGAAAAACATTTTATGGCTCCTTTAAGTGTCGGCTCAAGGTTTCTAAATGCCTTTCAGATCTGATATAAATAATTAGTACCGTCTCAGAGTAAATTACCCCACAATATTGGCTGAATGGAAGACATAGCTCATCTGAAGTGGATGACCCACCACAGACTTGATGCTGTCTGGAGTATCTCAGCCCATCTGAGGTCCTTTCAAGTTGAGTTAGTGCGGCGAGTCCACATTATGTAGTAGGACACATGCTCGAGGATATTTTGCCATTTGAAGTGAATTTAGTGAGGTCGCTTATGAAAGTGATGGTGGCTTTCCTGTATCCATTGTGCAGCAGATGCATCAGGCGAGAGCCAAGCCCATCTGTGTAAATCCACTCCATCGCGGATCATTTACTCTCTAAATCATTAGGGGTGTCTGGAGAGGAGACAGGGTTCCCCAGACGGGGACAGCAAGCCGACAGAACACAAACTTCAGGCAGGGTAAGTGGCTTCTGCTGTATGTTTACACTCCTCAATCGATGACTGTTGCATAACTTTCGGTCGGGCACTTACCTAACCACTTGTCCCTCTTTTCCCTCTCCCCTCTGAGGGGCTGCCTCTTCATCTGCGAGGTAAGTCGACCAATCACGCGGCCCAGAGAGCTCCGACCACGCCACGCTGTTCCCTCATTCACGCATGAGCTCCTCTCTAATTGGCAGCTGAGACAACATGTGGTTCACACTGGTATTTAATTAACAGCAGCAATTTGTCCGGCAGAGTAACGTTTCAATATTTGGGTCCTGGGATTCTCTGTTACTGTATTTATTATTATTTTTTTGTAAACTGTAATTACGCGTGAATTTATCCAGTGAATTTTAACAAAGTCTCTTCAGCATAGAATTTCCTCAACTATACAGAGTGCTGTAATGCTTTACTATGTTACTGAAAATCCCCATGATCAGATTTGCAAAGTGCTACCAACAGCCATAATTTGCTATAATAACCATGGACCATGGTTATGGATGGGTATTGTTATGAATTTATTGATACTGCTCTTATTGACACTCCTTGTGTTTCTTAATTCCTTAATCTTTAAAGTTTAATTCCTAAATATTTGCTTTTTAAATCTGTATCTTATCAAAATAACCTCTCTAAAATGCCAGTAAAATAAATAATATTCCTGACATCACAATACTGAGAAGGGTGGCTTGTCACTAAAATGAGAATAGCTGATCCACCTTAAGTGAGGCAAGGCTGAAGTTGCAGCGAACATTCAGACGAACCACTTTTACTTTGAAGGTGGTGAGTGATACACAGGAGCTTGGCTTAGGTCAGGATGCTAATGCTAATGTTTACATTTGCAGACCTGACCAGCCAAGTTAGCACGATGATGATTGTAGCATTATTGTCCAATATCAATCATAAAAAAGTATGACTATTTTTTGCAAAACAGACATACAGAGCATACATGTGTGCCTCTGTTACCTGTTATCCTGTCACGTGGATCTGTACAAGGACCTGCTCTGCACCTTCCCGCCGTCTGAACCTTTCCCTGAACTCTTCCTGTTATCCTGTGGACTACTTCCTCATGCGTAAGTCTCACATAGCCTTAGTCTCAAATGCTCTGGCCTGTTTTTCTTTAAACCAATCACAACTGTCTTGTGCAGTACTAAGCCCAGTATGCAGCGATGGCGCCCCTGCAACACACATAGTGGCAATGCTAGAAAACTGGGAAAATAGCATGTGAGAGACCAAAAAAGCAAGCTGCTTCCAACATTCTACGTCCTGTGAGTTAGACTACTTTTGTTTAGACACACTAGTAAGCATATGTATGTTTGAGGGTGTCACAATTTCAATTCTAAATCCAAAATTCATCTATCTTTTCATTTCAATAACTGAAATCAAAAGCAGGATTGTCGATTGAAGAGAATAGACCATATCTGATATATATATATATATATATATATATATATATATATAAAGGCAGTTGTTTCATCATTATTTCTATGTAGCCTATAGTTTTAAAAATCAGAAATGTGAATTACAATTGTCACTGTATAATTTAACAGTGGCATGGAAAACAGTGCAAATGTGTTGTCGTTGTGATGTTTAAATCATGACCTTAAAGTCAAAAATCCAAATAAATTGTGGATTTGGAGAATGGTGAGTGACACCCCTAGTATGTTTACCTTGGCAATAAACTGCTGTCGATCTGCATTGTCTGCATTTGGGTCCTTCCCGTTCCCTCACACTCACCTGCATGACAATTCTAAGTCATTTTAAGCACATTATAGCCTCTTTATTTGATCAAAAACATCCCTATCAATGCTTTAATCAGGAATCTGTCCGCTGCCAATGCTGCAAGAGATTAAGCAACCTGCTTCACTTCCTTTTTGTCCTTCTTTTGTTGTGTTGTGTTGTGACTGTGGTCTATACATTGATATTCTTATTGATGATACATTCCATTGTACAGTGAGAGTCTTTAGTCTGGCTTTAATGGCGAGCATTTCCCTTGGTCCAGCTGGTCCTCTCCAGGGATATTTTGAGGCGTTTTCACCTTTTTAAAAGAGATGCTGGACACAGCGAGCTTAGTAAATACTGGAGGTGTGCAGCCGAATACATTACTGGACAGCCAACACAGACAGGCGGGGATTTCATTTGCTCTGTGTGTGTGTGTGTGTGTGTCTTCATGAGACTGCAAGACAGAATATGCACATGAACTATATGAGTGTTTGTGTACATTTGTTTGGATAATACATCGTTGGTGTGTACACATTTGTACAATGATCAATACAGAGCATGTTCTTTGTGTAGCCCTGAGTGTTCAGCTCTGTGGCAGAATATAAGCTTGAGGTTTGAATTGGGTTTATTGATGTCAGACTCTAGAGCCGTCTCTCTAAATCCCCTCCCAATGTGCATACGTGTGTGTGTACATGTGTCCGTGAGCATGTGTGTAATTGTCACCTTTCCCCTGCCTGCAGAAAGGGCTTTAAGGATTTTAATTGAACGCCGCCTGTAGATGCAAAGTGTATTTCTCCAGAGAGAGTCACAACCCCTTTAATGTTTCCTGTATTCTATTTAAAGATACTGGATCTCAAAACCGAGGACCAGAAACCTTTATGACTCCCAGTTTGATGGCAGGTGTTTTCGTACACAGACTAACACTAAACCCACGTTATTAATGTTGTCTGATATTGTTAAAGGCTTGTATACTTCAGTAATGTTTGGAGATGTAGTGCTTAAACTAGACTTCTTCTTTCATATGTGCTTCATTTGATGGTTAATTTGACAGTGATCCAACATAACTTAATCCCAGATTATTAAATCAATCCTCCAGTCTCACTGAAAGAACTGAAGTGGCTTTAAGGGATCATTTGAGCTGCGGGCTAACATCATATTAGACTGAATTAGCTTAGCCAAGCAAGAAAAAATGAGGCACAGGTCTGTGATTTTAAATGTAGAAATTATAAGACATTACACTTGCAAAACCAGTATGTAATTTATAGGAGGTAAATGTGAACTATGAACTAAACAGCATATGACAATATCTTGGCCTTGAGGCCAATCGCAGTTGACAAAGAAGAACTCCAGCCACATAACATTGAAATCATTTTTATGTTTCACTTTGTAAAAGGTAAACTATATTTACAAGTGCATAGAACCAGGTCAGTGCTGCTACAAATTGAATAGTCCAGTGTCCGTTCAAAATGTATACCTGTTCTGAATGGGTCTATTGTTTGCTGCTTGCGGCTTTCATCCAAACAACTTTACACTCAACAATGTGTGTGCTTGTTTTCTGAGCAATAAACCTGCCATTGTGACCTCTAGTCATACTGGAGCTAGCTATTTGGGACCAGGCTATTTCAGTAAACAAAAGCATTAATTTGGACAGTTACGTCAATGATGCTTGAAATGTTTCAGTTTTCTACAGTGTAACATCTCTGATCTTTTCTTCTTCTGTTCTTGAATGTACTCATACTACTAGAGGTGTGAATCAGCTCAGAGTCCCCACGATACGATTTTATCCCGATACTTACTATGATATTATTGCGATTTTAAGCATTTTGCGATATAGTGAGTATTGTGACACAATATATTGAGATTTAACTGTTTAACTGCATTTTGTGTCCACAAAATTCAATTAAATCAAGAATTGTTTTCTCAAATTAGATAATTCTCAGTCTATTCATCTCACTTCAGTCTTTTTATTTCTCCACAATGAGAGTCAAAACCACAGACTGACCAACAAAGTATTCAGTCAAACTGAACTTAACTAATATCATATGGACGACAACAATTGCAGCATTTTCTCAAACTTTCCTCAACTTTTAACTTCACTGATCTGAATTTTTCTGAATTAAACATAAAAAAGCCTAAATTAAAAAAAAAAAAAAAAAGCCTAAACCGCCCGCTAAATAACGATACTTGGCGTCCATGAATCAATATAATATTGCCACACAAAATATTGCGATGCTATGGTGTATTGATGTTTCCCCCAACCTCTACTCAATACACAACACATATTTCATTATTAGGTAATATGTACCGTAGATCTCAAGAGCTCACACTCGAAACTGGACTTTCTTGGTTTTCTTGGTTTCTCAGCAATACACCTGCCTAGTATTAAATCCCTCGCATGAATGGTTGTCAAGAAAAAGCAAAGACAGACAGACGGAGGCTCCTTCCATTTGAGTTTGGTGTGTTTGTGTACAGCATGTGTTTCGGGCTCTATTCTGTGTATCTTGGCAGCAGTTGGACAATGATGAATGAGCATCAGGATTGATCCAGTGTTTTTACAGCTGGAGAGTATTGCATTTAGGAATGAGGAGTGTTTACTAAAACACCCAACCCTAGTTTGTCTTCATTATACAAATATATACTGCTGAGTCCATAGACAGTAAGTTGGTGTCGATTTACACATGCACGTGCATGTATGTATACGCACACCCACGCTGGTTACAATTGGTAACCAAACTATTAGGACCACCCCTGGGTACATTACTTTCACGTACCATTTAAGGATTTATGTCTTTTCACATTTCCTTCTGCTTCTTCCGCAGTTTCTATATGCATGCATGTGTGTGTGCTGCATAAAAGGGCCAGAGGTCATTTGGCAGCAGTGTCAGGTGTGTCTGGCAGACAGCCTGCTCCTCACTGGGACAAACCCTGTCTCTAATTCAGGCCCAGTCTGTTATTGGCATATGGATATGAGCCAATAACTGTAATGTAATACTTACCGCTTCACACCGTGGATATTACAGCAACTGACACAACATTATCAGTTCTGATCTTGTAGCTTTTATTACCCATTTTTCATTTTTCACAGTATTTGGGAACACAACAGTAGGTTGGTGGAGGGAGGGGCTGATGTGTGATTAAATTCCACAGCGTTAGAAGTGTGGTTTGTTATCTGCTTCACTGAGCTGTGTGCTGGAAAAAAATCTGTTTCATGCTTGTAATGATGTGTTTTCTTTGGTCAGCAAATTCCTGAACAAAATGAGCTCACATAAACTCCAACATTGTTTATGTCTGTTTTCTTTGTTTTGCATACAGCTGTTTGAACTAAGTAGATGGGCTGTGTGATGTATACTTTACCAGGAAAACCAACTACTTGGCTCGGTCAAGACGGACCTTATTTGAATGAAGTAGAGGGTTTATTAAATTCTGAATAATCAGTCATTTTAAGACCAATTCGCCAAGTCCCCTGAAGTTGAATTATTTCTCAAAATCATAGATGACAGCTTAGAGTTAGACAAAATAAGACTGTTTGGTTAAATTGAAGTAATTTTACTTTATCATAATCATAAGTGGGTAGAGGCATTAATCAAGTAGGTTGATGATGTCACAATTAGAGGGTGTTAAATAGAACATTTTATTGCATGTCAGTGTTCTGTTACAAAAGTGCCTGTGACATCTCATCAGCAATTTTTTTCTTTAGCGGATCTGTGAATACACCAAAAACCTGTACCGTAATTTTCGGACTATAAGCCGCGCCTTTTTCCCCATTTTTCGATTCTGCGGCTTATATAACGGTGCGGCTAATCTATGGATTTTTACAGCTAACGGCCACTAGCTTACCTCCTAAATCTATGGATTTTACAGGTTACAGTCCACCAACTTTAACTCCATGGGCTCTATGACCGGGCCGCGAGGAGCGGCGGGCTCCAGGAGAAAAAGCTGGAGGCAGGTGTACGTACCAGATTGGCTCGGCTGCCAGATCGGCTCGGGGTCCTTCATATACTGTTGAGCTATTTTTCTCTTGTCTGTGTGTATTTGTGTCAAAAGCTACTTAGTTTGTCGGAGTCGCCGTGCCGCAGCGTTTTGTGTGACGTAATCAGCGGCAGACAAAGGACCCCGAGCCAATCTGGCAGGGCGCCGGAAAAGAGTGAAACAGGTAGCGCGCAAAAGTAAAAGTGAAACCGATAGTGGTATGAGAGACAGAACGAGAGACAGAATGAGAGCAAGACCGACATTACGAGAGCGAGATAGTTTGTGCAAAAGAAGTTTTCATGCACAAACCCTCATTATGGAAAACAAACGTAGAAATGCATATGATGCAGCTTTTAAGTTAAAGACAGTCAATCTGGCTGTAAAAGAAGCTTCCTAAAGCAGCCATCTCTTTCCCGACAATCCCCTCTGTGCACGAACCCTTACATATGGTAATTGAACATTAAAACACCTGCGGCTTATAGTCCAGTGCGGCTTATATATGTAAACATCATTCAATTTAGCTGCTGCGGCTTATACTCCGGTGCGCCTTATAGTGCGGAAAATACGGTAGTTGTATAGTATCAAAATCTTCTTGTCTACAGGTGAGGCTGGTTAACATGTGAAACCAGATACAAATGGCTCTTTTTTCAAGTAGCTAAGTATAGACTAAATCAATTTAGATATCATGTGTTTCTCTCGGTGTGGACAGCTGTGGTGGCTCTGTGGCCATTTTATCACAGCTGTTTTAAGCCGTTGTCTACCTGTGTGCTCAGTATTTTTTAAGCACTGTGACAAAATATATAAGTGGGAGAGAGTGGTGGGTATGAACTCACTAGGAAAATGTTTACTCGGGTGATAAATCGAGCGAAGAGTCGTAAAATCTTCTCATAATCTTAACTTTTACATTTACAATTGGGCTTAATTTTGCAGCCAGTGGAGTCGCCTCCTGCTGGCCATTAGAAATAATGCAGATTTAAGGTACTTCCTCACAGTGTCATGCTAAGCAGGTGGACAAAGAAATGTATAATAAATGTGTAAGAGTAATTGGAGACGTTTCTGTCAACATTTTAGAACTTTTTTGCCATTGGAATTTGTCGAGTTGATAAGAAAAAACTTGTTGCAGTTAACGTTAGTATTAAGCAAAAAAAAAATGTTTAAATGTTTGGTTATTGAACATAAAGTATGAAGAACTATTTATGACTGTGAATAAAAATGAGAATTATTTTGTGTATACATGGCCTTTTCTTTTTGCAGCTATGACTGAACCGAATGTGTAGTTCTCATTCCTTTTCAGTAACAAATATACATCAGCACACCATGAAACAGGACAGTAGAACTCCTGGTGAGGTTTTATCACAATGCTGCTTGCCTGTTTCTTTGGCACCAATCTGATCCTCAGTATAATATTTGGAAATGAAGTTGCTCCTGAACCAGTATTGCTGTAACTCTTCTGTTAGCTTTTCTCATTCACCTATATCAAATTACCTTTGCATAATATCCAGTGGCCACGCTCCTGTAGCCTAGTCACGGCACAATTAAATGCTGGAGCAGAAAATGAAGGTTACAACAAGTGAAATAAGAGAGGCGTTTAACTGTCAGGGTTGTCGGCTTAATCATTTTAAAATTGAATGCATTGAACATGGGTTTTCTTGTTGTCACCATAAGGACTTGTATCAGAATCAAGGTAAGAAAGGTTTAGGTTGGAAAGATTACTGTGAATGGATGAAATGATGAAGAAAAAAGGTTAACGTGTGACACAGATTCAAGGACAAACTGATGTGATCGTCTGAACACAGTATATGAATGGGAGGAGCGTTAAGTAGCTGAAGGCATGACCTTCAGGATTTTTTCTCTCTTCTTTAGAAAAACATTTAGACAAAGTACTGAAGACACAGAGAGGCTGCATCTGTCTACAGTATGTGCTGCTGTATAGAGAGACAGATGTTTAAGTATACAGTAAGACATGTGTGTCGTGTTTGTGGATTTTTTCTCGTCCCACCCAGCTGCCAAGTACTTCTGTGTTTCAGTGCCACAAGACAACCATGATCTCTCTCTCTGCAGGCAGTTTGCATGTGTGTGTGAGATCTTGTGTGAGGGTTATTCTATGAACTTATATGAACTCTGTATCTGCCCCAGCTTTTTATGGATATGGAAACTAAATGGCAGAAATACTGGAGAGGTATCTGTTTACATCTCCGCAGTTTCTCCCTCTGTCTCTGTCTCATTCGCCCCATTGCACTTCCACAATACAGGATTTCAGGCAGTCTGGGGTTGATCGAGGATGCTGGTCTCACCTGTCATGTGTCTCGCTTATGGGGAATGTGTAGTTGATGGTTGCAGTGGATCAGTGATGGATTAAATTTGTATAGAATAAAAATACGGATTTGGTTCAGGAGAGAATGGGAGAGTGAAGGTATGTATGATGCGAGCTGATTTGTTTTTAAGACAGGAATGAACTCTGACTGAACTCTTAGGTTGCGCGTGTGCGTCTTACCTTTCCAGCCTCATTCTGCCTAAACTTGTCATATAGAAAACATTGGTCCAACACGACTCATTAGCCTTTTAATCCAGCAATTGTGCCAGGACATGCTGGTACTTATAACTCACCCATAGGCATGAATGGGATTTACCTCTAGCTGACAGAGCCCTGTGACAGAGATTTTGGCTCATTTCCTTTTTACTCCGTGTCTTCACCCACACTTAAGTATGACAGGTTGATGATAGCAAAGATCTCCACTCAACACACTTCTTGACATCTCATACTGAGTTGAACATGACTGTCTTATCTTGCCATTACAAGGTTTTGTTGTGGATGAAAGGGCCCAGACTGGTTCTGTGCTCTTGGTTCCTTAGCTTTGTTGTGCATCAGCTATGGTTTTACCCATGAATATGGAAAGTCTTAGATTCTTTATGATTATTGATTTTTCAATTACAGGAAGTGACAAGTGCTGTTTTCAGTGTTGTTGGGGGGCTCAAGTGGTAGTGACTGTTTTCCAAAACTATCTAACATGTTACAGTTACAGCAGATTAATAGTCAATGCAGAGTTGCCTTAAACCTGCATTCTTTCTAATAACCAGCAGGGGGCGACTCCACTGGCTGCCAAAAAGAAAAGTCAGATTGTATGGAGGTCTATAAGACAATCTCATGATCTGATGAGTTTGATGCTCTCAATCACTAGTTTCAACTCTTCTTCAGTACAGCATGATGTTCATTTAGTAAATTATGCTCCCATTTAGAGTAAAACAAATGAAAAGGCAGGATATGCTTTAGGACGAGGCTACATTGTGGTTGACAAGTTGCTCCCATGGCGCACTGTGTTTCCGTCTCAGAACTTTGACCCTTAAATAGTGTGTTTTCAGCTATGAAAGTTAGGTATATTATTTGGGTGCTTATTGGCTGTTTATTTTTCATTCCTAATGAGCCAATCTAGCTCACTAGCATTAGCTCATAACTTGGTGTCCTCCCCCCTAGCTTCAAATATCATCACTTCTGGTTTTGAAAAAAACCCAAGATGGTGACGACGAAAATGCCAAACTCGAGGCTTTGGACAGTAGAACACAAACCAATGAGTATTGTCATGGAGGCTAAGTCCACTTCTTTTATTCAGTCTATGATTCATACAGACAAAGATAGTGTGACAGAGGATGTTTTTCTGCAGCTGATAAGGACGTCCCACTGAGCTCCTCAGGCTACATTTTATGATACAAAGCTGCAGATTAACACAAGGCTACTTCTTGGAAATCATCACCAGAGATCATTAACTGTCTTTATAATCTTCAATCTTCAATGCTGTGATCTATGACTTCCTGGAATGAACTTTGGCTCAGCATCTTCAAGAGAGTGAAGAAGTTAGATTTTCTTGGAATGACTTGGTGATGTAGACTTGAAGGGTTCATCACAATGTGCTGTTGCCTTGGTGTATAAGCACGCACACACATCCTGAGACTGTGTGAAGTAGACAACGACACACTCATGGCTCACAAACACACTTGAATCGCAGCCTTGGCAACTGTTTTTCTTTCTTTTTTTAATTAGAGCAAAAGATCAGAGAAATACCAAGTGTCAATACCGCCGAGAATGAGAATATGGCAACGGCGACCTTTTAGAGCTCCCTGATCTTTTATAATGTCAGGGATGGAGCATCTTGTTCTTTTCTGCCATAAGTTTATGCCCCCTGCCACGCCCCCACATGGAAATACAGAGAACTGCAGACTAATAAGGATTCAAGCTTTTTTTTCACTGGCTATATTTAGTTTTCCTCATTGGCGGAAATAGCCGGTTGGCTTCAGACGTGTGGCTGATCTCAACAGGTCTTGAACCCTCTCGTTAGACTATGTCAACAGACTTTCTAAGTGGTTGCAACAGAAAGACTGAATAATAAATAAATATTTCACATTTGCTATGAAGTGCAGCTGTAAACACCACAGATTTTATGTCCTCATAAAAATTTCCACCGTGCAAGATAATTTCTAAACACGAGGCAGAATGAAGCTGTTAAAGTTAAAAAATGTGTGCTGTGTGGAAAAAGACTTATTCTCTTGTTTTTCTGTTCTTTAACTGAATCCCGTTCGAAAACAAGAGCGATGCTACGAGGCACTTTTGCCACATTCAGCCCCGGTGGCCACATGCTCCTTTCCCACATTCCCAAAGCAGCAGGCAGAGGATGAGATAAATCACCCAGCCTAGAGGCCCACTGGCTGGGATCATCTCTATCTGTGCAGCCCTCCCTTCTCCTTCCTGTGGATGAAGGTGTTAGCGGTTAGCACAAGTATCAGCCTCAGGCTGTGGGACAAGGGAGGATTTCTGTGTGGTGCTGGTGCCCTGGTCAAGTGGAAAGCAGCCTTATCTCCTAATCCTGTTAAATAAATGGCCTGCATTTATGTTGTCAGTAGGCTGGAATAAAAAGGACAGAGTGAGAAGATATACAATAGCCTGGGAGATAAATGTGCTCTTTGCCCTTCTCTGTAGATGGTGGTGGAGGTGGTGAAATGATAGCCAGGGAACTCCATGACCCGCCTACAGTGCGTTTGTTCTTCTTGTGAGCCACTTATGACTTAAAGCAATACGTTCACGCCATAAAAAAGACTCTATCTCTGAAGGCTCGAGAGATACTGTAGATTTTCTTGCTAACGTGATAAGTGCAGCAACTGGAGAAAAAAGCCAGTGTAAGAGATAACAACAGCAAAAAGGGCAAATTTATCAAAGGCTGCATCAGAAAGATTGAGAGTGAAAGAAAAACATTGCTTGAGTAAACAGTAGACACAGGGAAGACTAGCCGTAAAGAGTGTTTGGTGTGTGAGCCCATGAGTGTGTAACTGTTAGGTGTGTGCATGTGTAAAGCTCTTACAGTATATCTGCATGCTCATGTGCACACGTGTGTGAGTGTGTGTGTGTGTGTGTGTGTGTGTGTGTGTGTGATCTCATGTCCATGCATGGCTGCCAGCAAAGTGGGTTGGCCTGGCTGTTGTCCTACGTTTGTTTAGCTGTGAATTCTTCCTCCTGATCCAGTGACTCACAGCCTGTGGCTTAGGCAGAGTTTGTGTGCCCAGAAAACACTAATCTGGAGCACACAGACCCAAGACCAAGGCATCACTACTTCTTCATCGCTTTCAATGGACGCTCAGTTACCGAGATTATAAACAGTAGTTTTTAAAAGTGCAAGCTTCATCTAGGAAAGGTTGCAGTGAGTTTGTTTGTTCATGCACAAAGTTCAGTCATCAGCTGACTTTTACGCAATCATATCAGATCGTATCACAACATCCCAGATATTATCCTTGACTTGAAACTAACAATTGAGACCATGAACTAATTTGGAAAATTTAACTGAAGTAATAAATAAAGTGAGAAGTAGTGTCCTTTTCTCATAGACTTATATACAATCAGACTTTGTTTTGTAACCAGTAGAGTCGCCCCCTTCTGGCCATTAAAGACATTGCAGGTACTTCCATTTACATTTGTTTAACTTCTCAGACAAAGAGGCTGCTGCATGTCTTTTACTCAGAAAGTGATTCAGTTAATATGGTAAACATCAGCTTCGATAATTATTTTTCCACAGTATGACGTGATGCATTACAAAGCTAAGCCCTATAGATTTAAGGGAACTTGCAGTTTTCTATCACTTAGTTCCTATTAGTGGGTCCGACGTTCTCTTGCTAAGAATAGCATTGCACTACCAAAGTTAATTACTGGAAGCCACCAACTTTACTACAAGTCTGAGAGAGCAAGAAATCAGATTATAATACAGATTTAATCCCCGCAAATTTATTAAGAAGTGAAAACAATGGCGAGCGGTAAAACTGACATGCAATTGTCCAATCTAAACATTGACCTACTCTCTATAGTAAGTAACACACTGTGCACGGGGGGATTAGTACTGACACTTCAGTTGGGTTTCACCTCAATACAAAGTGGGTTAATCACCTGACTAAACTGTTGGTGTGTTAACAACTTGTCTGATCATCTGTTTCTTGCCCCACTTTACTTATGTCACCTTAACAGCAAGTTCCAGGTCTCTGTAGTTACTTTGGTAACAACCATTTTATAATTATAAGATAGAAATGACTACAAAAAATGCCCAACTTATAATTGGCCACTCCCTTATGTCGGCTCCACCTCTCCCATTTGTTTTTGTGTATCTCACTTCTCAAGAACTCTTTAGCAAACTTTGTTCTTGTCAGTGTGGCAGCTTTAGGTGAGCCTCCTGACTTTGACAACTAACTGATATAATCAACAGATACTCATTTCTGACGAAAAAACTCCCAGTTATGTCAACCACAGATATGTTACCTGTTCTTGACAAGTGCATCTTGCCTCTGTTGCACTTTATAATTGCGGTACTGTTTTGAGCTTGCACTCAGCAGCAGTTGTACTTGACATCTCAGCCTCCATTGCTGATGTCACAGGGCTTGCCGGTAATTTCCTAAACCTTAGCTGTAGCGCTGGTGAGACAAAGCAGTCTGAGGAGGAGTCATAAAGCTGCTCTCACTGTCAAGCATGTTCAGCCAAAACTGTTTTACTCCCTTGGATTTGTACTGCACATGCAACTTTCGGTGTCTGCCTGGAACAACAGCACTGAGTTCATTTCATATATTAGGAATGTATGATTATTTGGGAATGGTGTGGCCGTCATGGGTGGAGCTGATGAGAAAGAGACAGAGAGAGAAAGAGAAAGTAAAAACAAATGTATTAATAGTGTGGTCATGTGAGAAACAGACTTTGTAAGGCCAAAGGGACATTAAGGGGGTGTGAGGAGCAGTACTGGCAGTACACTCTGTTATTGTGTGTGTGTGTGTGTGTGTGTGTGTGTGTGTTGGACCCAGATGGACTGTACTGAGGTTACTTGGAGAGAAGAAAGGAGTCGTGTTGCTTGGGAAATGGAGTGGCCTAAAAAAAAAAACCTGTTGAATTTGCTACATCCTTCTATAAAAACACTTCTGCACAAGATGTAGTTGTGCTGCATTGTAAAATGTCAGATTTAATCTGTGCTGAAGTTAGGGTCAGATTAGAGAAGAGTGTGAGAGAAAGAGGGAATAAGATTACTCGGGAAAAAGATGGGTGAGAACAGAAGACCGATATTCACTTGTATGGAAGTTAAAGAAAAAGTCTTTACTCAATGAATGTTAAAAGAAAAAGCTTAACCTAGATGTGTTCATACACTTTGCATGGATGCTTTGACCACACATGCACACACACATAAGGATTGTTATACAAGTGGCCAGCTGGGTGGAAATCAATCAGGTAAACTAGGTCAGGGGAGGAGAGGAGAGGGAGATGCGGGAGGTCTCAGAGGAGCAGGCCTTTGTTCCACATAGGAGGTGGATACAGAGAGATGCATCAACAAAATGCCTGTGGCCTTTCCCCAAGGTGCAGAAAACACATCAGGTACCAAGTACACGTCTGCATATGATGCATGAACACATGTAGACACATCATTTCTCCCATGTGTTTGGCGGTGCCCCTGGTGCAACACATGTGTGTCCGCTGGTTACGCAACATCTGATCTAGGCTCAGTTGATCTCCCTCCGTCTCAGAGGCGATGCCTTCAGAGCCGGGTATTGCTGAGGCATTACCGCCCTGACCCCTCCTTTTCCATGGAAACTCCAATAAGGATCCACGGCGCTAAACCCCATCCAGATAGACAGATGACCATGTTATGTCCTCAGTAACCTAATAACAGCAGCTATGAACAGACAGGAGCAGCGTTGGATAAAATCTATTCAGAACCAATTTCTGTGTATCATCCCTAATAACTGGTGTTATTGCATCCACAGTGTTCGCCCGTATACATGGCGACGTAATGAAGCGCAGAATCAAATCAATGATATCCGCATCCGCACATTCATGTAATAGAAAAGATGCATTATAAGTTTACATGGTTATTCATGCTGTTCTTTCAATTATGCACTGCCGTGTTCTCAGGATTTATCAATATTTATTTTTAGGTGTTGAATTTTAAATCATAAGTTATATAATAATTTGATTATGCATTGACACAAATTATTTTGCATTCTCAGTCTTTGTGTGTGTGTGTGTGTGTGTGTGTGTGTGTGTGTGTGTGTGTGTGTGTGTGAGTGTGAGACAGTCTGCTTCTTCGCATGAGCTGCAGGGCAGTTCCATAAAGTTTAATTATATGTTGCATTCCCAGTGGAAAGGCTGAGATTAAACTAAATTAAATTGTGTTGGGGTGCATAAAATGTTTCTGTGCTGCGGAGGATGTACACACGCTCACACATAAGCGCGCACACACACACAAAAGGAAGCATGCCATGGTACAAAAGGGGGAGAAACCATGGCATTCATCGTTAATAGCAGTGATTCACATGAAGTGAAAACGGTTCTGGTTGTGATTCTAATTGTTCCTTCACTACAGTAAATCTGGCCAGTGGCTGTTGTCTGCCTTAATCGCTGTTGCTTAAAATGACTGTGTGTAAAAAGAAAGTTAAGATTAGTTTAAAAACGGTTGGTATACAAAGCGTTACCTCAAAATGTTCCACATTAAAAGACAGACAATTGAAAACTTGCTTGCCTTGACCAATGTGTTTAAGATACACACACACACACACACACACACACACACACACACACACACACACACACATACACACACACACACACACACACACACACACACACACACACACACACACACACACACACACATATATATATATATATATGTATATACACAATCATGGAAAAAAAATATTAGACCACCCTTGTTTTCTTCAATTTCTTGTTCATTTATCTTGTTCATTGGACAAATATAATGATATCAACAAAAATACTTCATAAGAGTTTAATTTAAGAGCTGATATCTAGCTATTATCCATGGTTTTCTGGTTTATGATTTTGGTTATCATCAAGGGTGGTCTAATAATTTTTATTTTCTAAATAAATTCTTATATTATTTTTTATATATGACATATGAACTCCAGCTGGTTTACATTTATAAAGCATAGAGCAACATCAGCAATCATCAGTCTTGTTTTTAGGCCACCTGAAAAATATAAATCCAATACTTACTCTTTTTTTATCTCTGTTTTGGTCTCCACCATCTCTTCACAAAAATATTTGGGTTTTCAGCTGCTATATGCTCCACTATGTTCACCAGCTGTTCATTAAGACTATGACTAACTATGTGTGACTTTTCATCGTGTTAATAAAAAGCCCTACATTGTAGCTGTCTGTGGGCTTTTTTTCCTTTTTGTAGTGGTATTGAAAGAGGTATGGAGTTTAAAATTCTGGTATCGTGAGAACCTTAGCTGCAGCTGGAAACAGCAGTGATGTAAGCAATGAGATTAATCCAACAAAGAAGTTGTGGGCTATAAAAAGGAAAAAGTGAAACAATGAGCTAAAAGAACTACTCCTTAGATCTAGAGGGAGCAGAGTGTGATCATTCTGTGGGTTCATCACTGAGCGACTGCTTTCACATGAAATGTAGTTATTTGATCCAATGTTGATATAAAAATATTGATTCCTCCATTTTTAGAGGTAACTAAAACTTCTTAAGTTTGTAACAGATCTATTAAACAGCCAGCAGTAAATACCAGTATGAGACATGGTGTGAACCACAGGTATAGGAAGCAAAAGAGCTCAGATGCCCTGACCTCAACACCTTGTTGCCCTTTTTAGATTAATTCCTGCATTAGCACATTACTGTCGAATCAGTGTTTAATAGGAGACCGAGCTACAAAAGAATGTGTCTCCCTTCTTCTTTACTGTTTCTCCCTCAGACACACAAAAGCCAAGACACACATTAACCTTCATCATGTGCATATAAACACATTCATTTACACCTAATAAACTCTTTGGATTCAACGCCAATATGTCAAAGATCTCACATCAAAAAGCCTTTCCAGCCCTACTCCTACTACTTCCTCTCATCAGCTCCTCATTTGAACAGTATCGGTGTTTGGTAAACTCCAGGATCACAATGTTTTGGTCAGCCTTGTGAGATGCTCTTTTGTTGGCTGGGTTTGGTCTCTTTTAGGTTTACTTTCATCAGTTTTGGTATTCAAACTGTGGCTCAGTGTGCACTGTGACTGTCCCACTATTTTGTAATGGTATCAAAACAAGCTATGAGCTTAATTAGGATTAGGGCAGTGATTATGTTTTATTATCATCGCAATAATAGTGTGACACATTTTACATTTAGCTTATTAATCCGAGGATAAGTATTTATCATACAGAAACAAATGTTGGTTGGAACATTATGCTTGTTGCCACACTTTGATTGCTTGCCGTCGTCTTGTTCTTTATTTGCGGGCGAAATTTTGATAACTCTTATTTCTCTTATTTGTTTTGAAGGCCTTTTTCCGCCCATTTATTTTTGCATACTTAGAATAGCAATAAAGAACAGTACGTTCAGTCATTTGTGGTTTTCATATTGCATGTGGTGTTTGTTTGAATGAGCGCATGTGTGTCAATTATTATCATCAGAAATCCATGTGGGGAGTGTCCGGTCATGGTGGAAGTAATTAACCCACTGAAAGATTATAAATATCTACTGGCAGAAGAGAGTGGCCATTCCCCTTTTATGACTCAGCTGCATCAAGTGGCTCCTAAAGAGCAACAAAATACAGATGGAGGTCAGCTCTTGTGGTTAGAGTGACATGTCACCTCTATCTTCCAGCTGGCACATCTCAACTCCATACAAATAGATTTGATCTTCAGTAGCTGGAATGTTCTTACATGCTGTTTACATGTGTTTTCATGCATATCCTTCCACACTAAATACCTAAACAATGCAATAATAGGCAAATTGCTTCCTCTCTGATCAATTTCCATTGGCAAACAGCACAACCAACATCTGCTCAGCAGAGAGAGGGTTATTGAGGTAAGCATCAGGTTGGTTTGTTCTGCTCTCTGAGATCACCTCTAGTAGTTCTCATTTACATACGTCCCTCTGTGATGTCATATGACTGAACAAACAAACATTTAGTAATGTTCATAAATGCAACGTGAATACACTTTATTCACAATAGCCGTTTTGCAACTTTTAAAACAAGTGATGGGGATAGAGGCAACACAAAGTTGTCTTTTTTAATTTAATTGCAACGCAGCCTTCAATCTGTTTGGGTTGGCTCCTGTCACTGTTTTCCACACAGAGCTGGTGCTTTAGGACGTATCCACTCTGGAAACCATTTTCGAAAAATGTTCTGTTTTGGGGTTCAAAAACACAGGCTAAGGCCTTATCTACACATATACAGATTTTTTTTAAACCAATATAACAAGTTTTTGGGTCACTAAAAAGGAGATTTTCTCATGTGCAGATTTTTCCAAAGTTAGTTTCTATCAGTATGGACTTGTAAAGAGCAGCATGGCCATTATTGCTTTGTGTAATACCTTTAATACCAATGGTGGACGACCGATTTGTTTAAAAAAATTTTAAGTTGCATAAATATCTTAACTTAGTATGTCAAATTATCGAAGTATAGTGACGACTGGGCTCGACTCATCTCCTGGTTTGTAGTTGTTTTTGTGCTCTAGGATTAATGAAAATATCTTGTAAAACAAATGCCGTGCAGACGCACTACTTTTTTTACAGAAGGGAAAAATATCAGGTTTCTAAAAAATATATCTGTGCATTAGGCCTTAATTTACACAACTGGCTGAAAATGAGAAAGCCCACATGTTGAATTCTAATTCGTTAGATGCATTTTGTGTTTACTGATACTTCTATAAAGATTTCTTGATTTATAAAGGAAGCCTTGAATGGTTCTTGCCTTGTTACCTTTTCTGTATTATTTGTCTTTCTCTTTCCTCCACTATTCCTGCTCTGTCTGCCATTAGATGTCTTGGCCATGCCTTTCTTTCTTCTGTGTCCAGTCCTCCACTCATCCCTCACTGTCCTCACAGAATATGTCAGCTAGCCACCTACTCCTCACCCTCCCTCTGACACTCTGTCTCCTTTACCCTTTTGGCCTCCAACCTCTGGCCCTGCTGAAACTGCTACCCAGGGCACATAATTGCACCAAACACCCGATACTGCTGCTGGTGTTACGCACAAGTGAGGCTCCCATGCATAAAAGTAAATTTGCTTTTGGGAGGCAAATTTGTGTTTTTTTTAGAATTCAAATATATTGTTGTTATTAGGGATGGGCGTTTGGAAGAAACCTGCCAACTTGAACATCTTTAATGTTAACAATCAATTAATCAATTAATTGCGATGTTTTTATACATCCTTCAGTATGTATAAAGCATGCATACATGGGCAAAATAAAAGATATATATATATATATATATATACACCATACTATGCAAAAGCTTGTTTTGATCAAGGACAGTTTTATTTTGAAAGGACGAAAAGAGACTTCCTGACGATCATAAAACTAAGTCAAGTGAGGTGAAACTGTAAAGATAACGTATTATCTACGCCCCCAAAGAGGCATGAGGTTAATTTTCACAGTAATGTTGCATATTTAGGTGTTTTTTGTGTTTGAATAAGTGTTGGATAAAATTACACCTAGTAATTCATGCTAGCAAGGTTTGATGCAGTAAGCTAGTTTTGCTCAGATTATTACTTTTGTATTTCTGTGTTTTATAATTATTATTGCAACTTTCAGTTTGTAAACTGTATCCAACTTAATTCTCAGCATTCACGTACAGCCGCAGAGCTGGGCTGTGTTTCAGTTCAGTGAGTTCTGATACGCAATCATACATAAAATAAAAATAAAAAAATACACATCGATTAAAAATTCCACGTGATCGACAAATTCTTAACGACCATTAATCGATAATTGATTAATTACTCCGATCCCTAGTTGTTATGTCATCAAAGCACAGTTTTGCATGCACAATTTTCCATAAAAGATGTAGTAAAATTGGAAGATAAATTAGACTTGTAAAATGATGCACATTAAAATTACTGTTGTTTTTATTTTTAATATTTCAATGACAAGACATCCGAGAGAAAACAGCCATTAAAGACTGTCCTGTGCCTTGGCTTATTTTCTTCTGAAGCACTAAACATAATAACTAAAGTCCTACTTGTTAGTATGACAGACAGCCTCACAATGCACTCAGCATTCACAATCATATGACTTCCACTGCGCCTCATTAGGTGAAATCTTCACACACTCTGGCTTCTATATAATGATTAACACTGGCTGACATCCTATATGTTGATATCAACTCTGCATTCGATTAATAGGCAGAGAATTAATAGAGTCCACCACACCGGGGATAACATTCACAGCAGACTCGTGTTAATACATTAGTGCTGCATCAGTAAAAGCTGTTTCTATCTTTGTGTCACTATAACAACAACGACACACCAATCTCTTCTGAGCTGAATGGTTCACGTGTGACTGCGCCAGCCTCGACCCTGAACCCACAGCATGCAGGAGAGGAGAAGAAAGGTTTCCATTCAATTACAAGGCCCTCTTGCCCCCGTGCACTCTGCAGAACTGATAATGTACCGATGTGCGTGTGTGCTCCTGTGTGCGTGTGTGTGTGTGTGCTATCATACCTCTCATTCTTCTGAAAGCTGGACATGCCTGTGAGGGATTATTCCACCTCGTGAGCAGCATTGTAGCTAAAAGTCCCTTTGTCCACTTTACAGAAATGTTAGCCACATGTCCATTTCTACCTACTTTTACACACTGGAACAGGAAATAAAAACATGTTGGTTTTAATACAGAAATGGAGAGATGGAAAGACTCTTTGTGAGTTCGGTTACTTTAGTCTCAGAGTTTTTAAATAAAAATATCTTATCAGAACTGGCCTCTCTGGAGATTAATTTTGATTTAAAAATTAAATAAATTCTTAATTGATTTGAGTTTACTTTGTGTACTATTAGAGGCATTTCTATCAATCCATTGAAATAATGCCTGCTGATTCTACAAATTACTGTATAACCAGAGCAATATATACCTTATTCTGAACTTTCTCATGATTTTGAGCCAAAACAAGTGCTGTTAGCTTGCGTTTCTTCTCAAATATGTAAACAGTTTTACTGGGGTGGAATTTTATCCAAGAAGAAATGATCCCGTCCTGCAAGTCACAGCTTTAATGTTGCACATTTGATGAAACTGGCCCCTGTAGTGCATTTTTTAAATACATTTAATTTCACTTTATGACCATCACATCACTTCAATATTATATACTTAGTGTAAATTGTTTGTCAGACCAGTCCAGCCTGATTTTCAGCTCAGTTTGGTCGTAAAGAAACACTTGTATGACTAGTTGTATGAAACTTACCCACATCACAGCCGTGCTCTGTGTGTCTTCAAGTGCTCAGCATCACAATTAAGGGCAAAGTACACAGTACTTCAAAAACACTTACTGTATCATTCTCTTTTCCTCTAAAATACCCAGTAGGTACCCAGAACTCACAAACATAATTACAGTATAACATATTTTTCTTTTCCTCTAAAATTCCCAGCTGTTGCGCTTTTGTCGAACTGTACCCATATTTAAGCTGGAGTAGGAACCCGTCACACGGCAGATGTCGAGAAACTACGTCGTAAGTAGCAGGCTGTATATTTACGTGTCACCTTAAACTGTTTATTATTGTTGCTTGGAAACAAGTTCAGCACACTTGTTGATGGTAATGTAATCTAGGCATTTTTACACTGTAAATCAAATTATGTAGTTCAGCTAAAATTATAGTTTTCTTCATCGTGGAGCTTAACTTTTTTAATAACTTTAGCAGGTCAACTCTAACAAGAACTGAAAACTTTGCAGCTTACGGCAAGACCCCGATCACAACAGTTGTGAACAAGTGAAGTCATTTTGAATTATGTCATCAAAATATGCATGAATTATTGCTTGAACACTTAATTTGTACATAAATAACCCATAGCGCAGTTCAGTTTTCCCAGAACAGATCTCAAGGATCCTCTTGGTTTTCACCTCGGTCCAGAGAAAGTTTTGACATTGCTGAATTATTAGGCAAAATGCTCCCAGAATTCCCAACTGTCAGTGTGAAAACCTTTTTTAGAGCTGTAGAAGAGGGGAAGACATTATTTGTCTGCCAATGTGCAACCTTTGTGTATTTCCTGTTCTGATCCAGTGACAGGGGCTTTAAAACGAACCCAGTTCAGTCTTTGCATAAGGTCTTCGAATAGACATGGACTCTTTCTTTCTCTCCTTTCTCTCTCTTTCCATCTCTCTCTCACACACATACATACTTTCCCACCGATAATTACAGTGCAACAATAGTACTCATTCCTGGGCAGGACCTTGAGCTTCCTGTGGTCAGGTTAAATTCAGTGTCCACTGTGCCACAGAGGTCAGGGAGCAGAATCTGTCTCTGCTGGCATGGCCACCTCTCTGTGGGATGAGGCGCTGTTGGAATTACAGACTGAACTTCCCTCCATCATCCAGGCTCATTTTGAATCAGCCTGGGAAAATCCACTCATCCACTGCTGTGGTTGCTGGAACAAGCCTGATCCAAACAAAAGATTAAAATCATCCAGAAAAATAACAAAATCGAATCCTAATCTTCTTAGAGGAGTGGAAGATTAAGAAATATTAATTTAGTGCTGGACAAAAGAGGAATTTAGTGGAGAAAACAAGCTGGCTTATGTCCCCAACAGCTGTTTGAAATTTGTAGTTTTTTTTTTTTTGTTGAGTATTTTTCTTGTGTGTTAATACTTTTATCTGATAATACTGTAATGATGCCAAGCAAAGACACACTTGATCACTCTTTTATTACCAGAGCTGCATTAGATATTAGTAATGCAGAAACAAGCATGTCTCCATGCTCCAGATCTGCGGTGATCACTTAGCCAAAAGGGCACCCAGGCCAATCAGATCAGTTAAGGGCGTAGAGGGAAATAGGCCACAGGCACCCACTGAGAGCTTAGATAACATATAGTGCATAAACAGTCAATAGCAAATGTGTTTGTGTGTGTATGTGTGTATGTGTGTGTGACCAACTAAATAAACACACACCTGAAGGTGGTCCTGCAGTGGAGGGAGGTGTATTGGCATTGCCAGTGAATAAGTAAAGGCACTATTGACCTGAGGGTCGAGCTCCATGGGCGTTCACAGTACTCCACCCAATGAAAAGTGAAAAGTATTGACAAAATCAGTCAGTTAACCTTACTGTGGAAGCATAAAATTGCGGTAAAAAACAAACAAACTGTATGTAGCAGATTGCTGTATCCAATTCTCAGTACTTTGTGTCTCTCCTTTTTTACTGCAATAGAAATACTTACTTATTACTACTTAAATGTTTCTTTTATACATTAGTTGTTCACTTTAAACCCTTAGTTTGCACACAGCCTACAGCAGATCACTTTTTCATGGTAGCTTTCCCAATAAATTAACTCATTTTTTTTAGCTGTTATTTCCTGTTAATCAGTTGAGCATTTCAGAAATTACATAAATTGTTCTCAAGAAACATTTAATATATTTCTGCATGGACTGTATTCCTTCTCACTAAGCCTCCAGCAAGAGTGCTGAGCTTTGAAGTCACTTTTTGTAGTGGTGGAATCACAGTTTCAGGGACCATCATGTGATGCCATTGGGCCCAAAAATACTTTTTCTCACAGACTTACACTGGTAGAGACACATCTGCAAATAAGCAGATATTTTTTGATGACTTCTGTAATTTGGAAAGTCTTTATGATGAAATAATTTTATTCCCATTCAAGTTAGCAGATTGTGAAACTCGAAGTAGCTGACTCGGCTGTGGATGAGCTTAAAAAGATATAGATACTTTCCCTGCACAGTAGTACTTTTTTTTTTGCCTTTATGCACCATTGAGCAACTTTCATTGGTATGAATGGGGCCCCGCCTCCAGTTTCCGTTATATATCCATGCTTCCCACTTGGTTTTAATCTATGGAATCCATTGTTTGTATCACAGTCTCAAAAATCAATAGCACATTCTTTGTTTCTCCTCCTGCAGCTTTTGACTCTGGTTCATGGTGATCGATATGCTTGCTGAAGGAGCAGACGCACATTACAATTGTTGGTTAAGATTTAGAAATCACCAGTGATCCGACTTTTGACCAAGTCCTTTTCAGTCTGAGCCAAATGTTGTCTGGAGATTAAATTAGCTTGAAAGAGTTATGTCTTTTTCCTTCTGATTCAATGTCTGTTGATCCCATTAAGATTATTTTTGAACATATGTGACTTTTACAACTGGAGATGGAACATCACAGGATTGAGTTGGAGAATAATAATTAAACTGAACAAACATTGCAAGAAAATAGTGTGGTATGCACATAGATTTTAGTTGTTCTCACTGCAACTCAGTTTACACTCTATTTTCTATACACTTCTTCTAACTGTACTCCTTTTTTCCACTCATACAGACACACTGTAACGTAAGGGAGCAAGGCAAACTGTTTATGTTGCTCACAATACAGTCACATGCTAATATTGGTTTTCTTGTTTGTCTAGTTACACTCTCAACTACACTTTCATCTTAACAACTCCAATTGCAGTGCACCTGCTGTTTTTAGATATGCATTGTCAACTGTGTTGTTTATCACACGAGCACACACACCTACTCACACACACCTACAATCCCCTGTGCAACGCTCTCCATGTAGAGTTATGTGAATTGACTTTCAGCAGCCACCTGTGCTGGGGTTCATGGCTTTGGCCTGATGTGCTGTCATGGGGCTTTGATGCCTCATCATGTAACCTCTCTGAGACACTGGGAACACCTGTCCTTGCACTCATAAGGCATGCTAATACATGGGTACACATGGTGGCCTGCTGCCTGACCTTGCTAGGACAGCAGGAGTCATTGGAGAGATGGGCCATGGCGGCCCTGCAGGACACAATATGGCATATGCTCACTCCGTATAGCCCTTAACACATGCAGCATAATCAAGTTTCAAGTGAGAAATGGTGCATAACGCTCAGGCGGACTACACCGACAGCACTTGCAGCACAGACCGATTAACAAACAGATTTGAGCAACAAGAATCATCTTTTGATTTCAAAACACCTTTTATTAAGAACATTCCTTAGAGGGAAAAAAAATGACATTCCTTTGCTGTTGGCAACTGGAGGTAATTATAATAAATGAATAATACAGTAAGTGCATGTGTGGGTTTTATTCTTGATCCACGCTGTTGTTACATTTTATAGTACAAACCAATTTTCGAAGAATTAGCTTGAATGCCACCACACAGCATTGACTGTAATTCACAGAAGTGGAGGATAAACACTTAAGTTGTCAGCGAACATGATAACTTGTAAACAGACTCTATATTAACCACATACAGCGCCGAAACAGCGCAATACAACAGATTTTCTCCACTTGTCTCGTCTGACCATGTAGCTCTATTTCTCCACTCACAATCTGTTTGCACATGTACAGGCAACGGACATCTGAACACCCACCTCCCGGAGAAACACACAAACACGAGCCCACACACACACACACACACACACACACACACCCTGCCAAACCTAGCTATAATAACCTCCACAAACACAAGATTTTGTGTGTGTGTGTGTGTGTCTGTTTGTCTGGGAAGAGGGATATTATTGTCTGTCTCTCCCCTGCTCCTTCTAAGTGCACTTTTCAAGGTGCAGGGCTTGGTATCTCCATGGCAACAGCAAAGCGACCAGGAGCGGTGGTGAGGGAGGAGGTGGTGGGCGGCGGGGATGGAGGCGGGGGCGCGGGAGAGGGGCGACAGGGTTGGTAATGGGGATGATGTTGATGTGTGGAGGGGGGGCACTTTGGTCACAGAGAGGCATGCTGGGTACAGAGACTTGGGAACACTGTGACATTTTCGTTCATTGTGGCGGCACAGACTGAAGGCAAACAGGGTGTGGCTTTCTGCTGTAGAAGTGTGTGTATGTATGTGTGTGTGTGTGTTCTCAAACAGCCTTGTGGAGATCTATGCACTGAGAGGCCAGGTGTGATCTGGATGCTTGGTGAAGGATGACCTCTCACTGAACAGCACACACATTGAGGGTCAGTGTGTGTGTTTGTATGGCAGAGACCTCCAGGTATTATTGGACTGTGTTTACATGTGCATGTGTCCACGCTGGCCCAGATATGTCCACCTCTGTCCATTTTTCTCCTCTTTCTATCCCCCTTTTTCTCTCTTTTGACCTTTACTCTCCTCTGGTTTCCTGTCTAACTATCTTGTCTAACATCTAGTGGTCCCTTTTTCAAGCCTGATGCTTTAAACATTTTTTTCAATATTCATTTTTTTGTCACTTTCTATCTTTTCTCACGCTGCATCCTGTCTCAGGCCTCTGCAGGTGTGTGCGTGGTAGTTTTGCAAAAATAACTTCCACAACACTTTAGCAGAGAGAGGTTGAAACATGATGTTTACAGAATTTATAAAGAAGGACATTTATGTATTTATTCTCTCCGATTTCATATTGCAGGTTTGAAAAAGTGGACTTGTCTTAGCCTCATGTGGCGGACAGTAAACCCACTGAGTGATTTATGTTCAGTGTTCGTGCAGGAAGTAATGACATGTTCATATTTTGCAGTGAGATGTGAAGCTCAGAGCAGAGGATGAATATAAGTTGTCTCTTACTGATCTTGAGCACTTACATTTTGCAAAGACCTCCTTTCTTGAAAAGTAGTTTTCGTGTCTAACCTAAACTGCTCTTTAGTTGCCATGCACATATTTTGTTAGAATAATCAAGTAAAACAAGTGGCTATTAACATTTTGCATGTAAGATTAAGATACTGTACACTGAGTTTGAATAAAACTATCAGTTGCAGCAACAAGTTAAAGGAATTGAAATAAATAAGACGATTGGCTTCAGAATGGCTTCACTCCTACTACGTTGCTGGCATACAGGTCCTGAATAGTGCATAGTAAGATACTGGATGATTCAAGACACGGAGGTGGAAATTTATTCAGTCTGCTCTCCAGAGCTTCCTGTACAAGTTCAGTGATGATGTGGCAATTGAGGAATCCCTCGAGTTTTACTTTGTCTTGTAGTTCATGAAATCGCTGCAAATTACACGGCATGGCCATCACAATATATAGGAAAATCAGAGTCGGTATTGATGCCATAAGGTGAATTGAGTGGACATACTGTCTGTGACATTGATCAGGTTTCTTAAAAGAGAACTTTAAGAATTGAAAAAGTATTTTAATTTTGATCTGCTGCTTTGTTCTGGGCCCAATCTCAGGCCTGAGCTGTGAACCCCAACAGACTTTTCTGACGTCACCTGCTAAGTGCTGTGAGTGTGAGAGACTGCAGGGGCTCAAAATAGCATAAATAGAAACGGGACAGCACTTTGCGATGACATATCGTGTTATGATGACACCAAAACATATTGCATACAATTGTGCTTTTGGGACTTTTTATTTTACTTTTTTTAACTTTCTTTACAACCAAGGCATTTCAGGGACTCACTGCTTGATGTTTATTTGTCTTCAAGCTCTTCCCTTACAGAGAGGAGGAGAGGTAATTGTGAAGTAATCAATTTTCTTGTTTTTCTCCAAACAGCATCATTAAGCGAAATTAAGAGGGATGGTTGATGAATAAACTAATACAGCCTATGCTTCATGTTTTTTTAGACGGCATCACCAGGTCGTTGTTAATAAAGTGTTTCTGTGTAAAATGAATATGCTGAACACCTATGTGGTCCTCTCTATTTTCTGTTGTTGTATTTTTTATGCCTCTGGGCTTCCCCTGGTAACCCTGTGTTTGAATGTCAAAATTCTATGAATTGTGGGTTATTTCCTCAGGCAAAGCAGAAATGTGAATTTACATAAAGTGTTCATGAAGGCCTCAAAATGTCTGTGAGAGAGCCCCCAAGCACTTTGAGGGTCTGACAGTGGGACAGTCTGAATCCATGCTTTAAGTCTGTGAGTCCGTGAGTGTGGACATTTGGATTGGGCCTTCTAGTTTTTTGACCATTACTTTTTTTTTAAACCACACAAATTAAAATATATGAATTGAAATAAGTGTACAGTCACAACAGCAGCTTTGTGGGGCTCCAGCTACAGCATTGCTTTGTGTTAATTGTTCTGTGAGCATGCTAACAAACTCAACGAGCAGTTTTGTTAGGCTGCAATGATTTCTCTGAACTTTTCAGAAATTCAGGACTCTTTTCAAAGGAAAAAGTCTGCACTAAAGAACACAGGAAAAGCGGACACTTTACATACAACATACATTTTTATAGAACATTCCAGTTTTATTACATTATAGCCCATGAGATCCACTTTTTTGTCTTTCTTTAGACTAGAAGTTCATTTCAGGCATCATAATTATCTCAACTCACTGAAGTTGAGACACAAAGATGGTCGGCATATTATACGCTAATTAAAACAAGAAGACCACATAAAAATTACAAAAATAACAAGCTTTATTATTGAACCGTCAATCACACATCTGAGGTATTTAATATTTTTTCCAATAAATTCACAGATGTTCAGAACTGAGCATTGTTACCAGCATACAATTAGACATACAACATGAAAACACGGCATTTCTTGCAGCTGATGGCAAGGCCACCAAGACAACAGTTGTTTAGTTACACGTTCACAATTTTTGGTTTTGCCTGCAGCTTCACATTAATATTTAAGTGACATTTACTACAGTCTGCCTTTGGGTTGCAAACAAGCTACATGACGCTAAACTCACTAAACTGCATCCCATCAGAAAAACTGAGAAAAGAATCATAAACATTAAAAAAAGAACACTTTTGTCTTACTCACTCTGCCTGCAATCCTCTGCTGGAGCTATTAATTAACTAATGGAATTAGTCGATCAAATTGTCAACAATTTATTTCATAATCAAGTTATCACTGAAGTAATTATTCAAGGAAAAATCAAATATTGGCTGTTTCAAGCTTTTGTTTTTTTATTTATTGTAAATTATTTTTATTATTGTATTTTTTACAACTTTCAACTCTCAGACAAAACAAGCAATGGAAATGTTACTTTAAGCTCTTAGAACTCAATATTATTTATAAACTAAATGATTAATACATCAATCAAAGAAACTAATCATCAGATCCATCACTCATAAAAAAAACATTATTTTTGTTGTCCACACTTCCCTTATTATGGATTACTTCCTCTCGGTTTTAAAGGCTGTCTTTATCGCATTTGCATTTAGAGTAAAATACAATTTTTTGCTTCTTCTTTTTTGCAGTGCCACTTGATTCCCGCAGAGTAAAAATCAATATTATGTTGTGTGACTCTCAAAAACTGCCAGTTAGCAGTAGATGCAAAACTGATTCATATGACCAGTTGCCATAAGGGCGGGTGCAGTTATGAAACAAAAAAACATATTTTTCAAAAATCTAAAACTTCAAATATATATAAATATTTCTATATAATTTAGCCTATATTTGGCCTTCATGACCCTCCTGCCTGGGAATCTGTCTGTGAGCTTGCACTGTTGACCACTCTTTATTTCAAGGTGTCTGTTATTGTGCAGTTTGTTAGTGATTTGGCCTACTCTGATCATTTTGCTCTGCTCTGCTGCATCTTTTACAGTACACCTGCAACGAGGCACTATTTTGCTTCTGTGTAGCTCTTTAATTGCTTTGAAAATTTGTGTACAAAAGTCAAAATCAACAGACACCAAAGACTATAAATAAAATCTGAGCTTTTTTGAAGTTGACATTCTGCTAATTAGGACTCACTTTAGAACCTGATTGTGGTATCACATCAAAGATAGGTATTTGTCAGCTGTTTTTTTTTATTGTCTCTGTTATATTATATTCATCATAGAAAAAAGCAAACAAAAAAATTAAACCATTTCGGAAATGTAATTGGTTTTGTTCATATCAGTTATTCGCCTTATGCTGCTCATCAGTGTTTGCAACAATATAAGATTAGTGGTCAACAGGGGTAAATGATGTGTTAAATGAGGGCAAGCAGGTTAGGGCTAGTAAGACTTTTTCTCTGTGTGTAAATTGGACCCCTGGGCCCTGCAAAACTCAGTGCGTTTGCGCCGGTTGGCCACACGGGGCGCTGCTGCTCGCCCAACCCAGGACGCTTGACGGGATATGCAAAGTTTATGCAAGGCTTGCAGCACATCAGGGACCGGCGGAGGGGATAGTTGAACAGTAGTTTGCATACCAGAAAGAGCGTGCAAGTTGCAAAACAAAAATCACTTTTGGGGCGCGCCGCACGTTGGAGGTGTGATAAAGCAGCTTGTTCGTTAATTTCGCTGCATTTCTTGAGGATGCGAGCTGTCAGCGGGCCTGTCAGTCAGTCTGCAGCACGGCCAGCGCTCTCTGAAATATCCTCTCATCTCACACAGCGGAGACACACACACGGAGTGTGTGGGCGCCCGGTGCCCGGTTTGTGTGCGTGTGTTTGAGTCTGTGTGTGTGCGCGCGCGCGTTTGTGTGTGTGTGTGTGTGTGTGTGTGTGTGTGTGTGTGTGTGTGTGTGTGTGTGTGTAGAGTCGGGGAGTTGTCAGAGCAAAGAGTGGGGGAGCACGCACAATGTGAGAGAGGAGTTGAGAGAAAGAGAGAGACATAGAGGAGGAAAGAGAGGAGGAGAGTTGAGTGAGAGTGTGTGAGTGGGAGAGAGAGAGAGAGAGAGAGAGAGAGAGAGAGAGAGAGAGAGAGAGTGAGTGAGAGAGAGAGAGAGTTAGAGAGAGAGAGAGAGAGAGAGAAGGAGAGAGAGTGAAAGAGAGAGAGAGTGAGAGAGAGAGAGAGAGAGAGAGAGAGACCTCGGCGGAGAGGAGGAGAGAGAGAGGGGAGGAGAGCTCCGCTTCTCCCGGTGCACTTGGCAGTCTAGTTGCGGGCTGCTGTGCTGTTGCTGTCGTGGCGTGGCTGGTCGCGCCAGGCGGGGAACTTCACCACACTGGAGCCCGGAGTCCCACTCTCTCACCTGCGCAGTTCGGAGCTGCCATGGGTCTCTCGCCTGGATTTACTGTCCTAATTATTCTACCGGCCTTTCTGCTGCACACCAGCGGCCTTTACATCGCCAGTAGCGTTGGTACGTACAGTATACAGTGGTAACGTGGTCAGTGTTTATGTTGTTCTACGTATCTGCTGATCTGTTATCAGCACGGGGCTCTTCATGCGCTCACTGGAAGTCTGGAGCTCAACGTAGCGGCAAAAAAACTGTCCGGTTTCTCCTGCTTGTTGTTTAATTTTTGGCATGCTTTTGCAGTTTTTTGCAAACATTGTATTTGCAACTTCTGTGCGTCCTGCTGTGGTGTTTGTAGGGTCTTTCTCGGTGGTCCCTCAGCGGTGCAAAGCAGTGTTGGGAATTTGCTTTCTCTCATCCAGGGGGGTAATGTTATCTGGGGGTGTTAAGGGGCATCAGATGCACCGGGTTTACTGTCGGATTTTGCAGGGAAGTAGCCCAACATTATCTGATTCTGCCGCTGTCGCATCTATCGATCTGTCACAAGACGCTGGAGTCGGATGTCAGCATATTGATCACACTATTATCAAATCACTCCTCTGACATGGGGACTCAAGACATATTAACAGTGTGTGTGCGTGTGTGTGTGTGTGTGTGTTCGGTTTTTATCAGTCAGAAAACTTTATAAATGATATAGGGCAGATGGAAATAATAACAACACCAAGTGCACCCGAGAAGCACAAATAAGACAGCATGACTGTCTCTCACTCTGATGGCACTGACACCTTTAAGTGGCCTTTGCTTAGTGTGTGTGTGTGTGTGTGTGTGTGTGTTTGTGTGTTTGTGTGTGTGTCTGCGCGCGCTGAGCATTTCTCTTAAATGCACCTGTGTTGTCACTCTCACATTCTTTAATCCAAGTCAATGTCAGACGCATGAACTGTCTTCAGGTGTCAGTCTCGTAATGCAGTAATTAGCACGTCATTAATTTACCATGGTGATAATTTATGATGGCTAGATGATTGCAAAATACATTCCAACGTGCATCCAATTCAAAGGCTTTTGTTTTTCTTTTTTTTTTTTTCTTTCATTTTTTCTTTTTTAAATTCAGTCGGTGTCGGGGGTTATAGAAATAATTTTCCTCGGATCGAGCAGCCTGACAGTGAGAAAGCAGCGTGAGAAAGCCGCAATTAGCACCTTGATCTTGTACTGGCTTTCCTGTTGACGGTAGAAGGGCACAGAAGGTGTCAGGAGCGCAGCGCGCACTGCTGAGGCTGCCGTTTCCAAACGCGCACTGCCGAGCACCGGGGTCGCCACTGGGTTCATGGGTGGGGCTTTGCTTGTGTGTGCGTGTGCGTGTGTGTGTGTGTGTGTGTGTGTGTGAGAGAGAGAGAGAGAGAGAGAGAGAAAGGTTACTGCTTTTATTTCTGTTATTTATTATTGTGACGCAGAATAAGGAATAAATAATTCCATGCAATCCTTGACATTTTTCTAATCCCTTAAATTTCCTCCCACCTCTTTTTCCATCCTCACCCTCCTCTCATGACTCCCCATTTTCTCCACTGTTTATCCCCCATGCTTCTCCCATGACTTCTCCTCCTCCTCATGCTGTGGTTTTTCTTATCTTCAATCTTTACCAATCTTTTCCACATTTTCAAATCTTTCCCTCTCTCACCTGCTCTCCTCCACCCCCCCTCCACCCCACCCTCCTCACTGTCCTGTTCCCAGACTCCCTGCAGCATGTCCTGGGGGAGTATGGACTGGTGAGGCCGATCAGTGTGGACGCAGAGGGCCGCTTCCTGTCACACGCCGTCTCGGCTGGCCGCATGGCAGGAGGGCAGTCCCGTAGGCGCCGGAGGAGGGAGGTAGGAGTAGGCAATGATGAGTGGGAAGAACCAAAAGAAGAGCCAGTTGCCTTTCGGGAAAGGCTTTACTACAATGTCACCATCTTCGGCCGGGAGTTCCACCTGCGCCTGCACCACAACGCCAGGCTGGTGGCCCCCGGAGCCAAGATGGAGTGGCACGATGACAGCGACAGCACCCGGCACTCTGAGCCACTGCACGATGAATGCTTGTACGTGGGGGACATCACAGACACGCCAGGAGCCACTGTGGCTATCAGCAACTGTGACGGCCTGGTGAGTGGACAACCAGTGTTACCTTTTATCTGTCCGACCGCTGTAGTGTTCCTCGAGCTCACTGTGGAGGAGCCTGTTGACAGAATGACATGAGGGGACAACAGATGATGCATGTCTAAAGTGTAGGGAGAAATTCTGTGTTTAAAAGGTTTGATATACAGTATATATAGGTGCAAGCAAATAGCTAAATCAAGATATTTTTGCCCTTTGACCCGTCTTTGTCCCTGGTGAGTGTCTCTCTTTGACCCTGTAGCTTAGAGGCTGTCCTGGGGTCAAACTTATGATTTACGCTGCTTTTCTCCCTGATGTCCTCTAAACTGGTTGTAACACCAGGCCTGCATGAGAAACACCTGAGTCATGTTTCGTCCCTCTGTCCTCTGCCCCTTTTAGTTTGCTCATGTAAAAGGGGGGAAGGGATTATTAAAGGAATACAAGGATGCTTCACAGATAACCCCAGTCTTTATGAGTAAATCTCAGCACACAGCTTTCAGAATAACATTTAGCCGGCCTGTCTCCTTTACTACACATAGATGCTGAAGGTCTGGGCAAATAGCAGACACTATAACAGCATTTGAATCAAATCTGCCACCATAAAATATTTTGGTTGCACAACAGTTGCTCAAAGAGCTTGAATTGTAAATGCTTTTAATAGAGCTGACGATGAATAGAGGAAAAAGGAAAAGAGATGGCAAACAGTTGGTGAATGGCTGTCGGCAAGGGAGAGAAGTGAGATATAGACAGTGTGAAGAATGAGCACAGGAACTGCTGAGATGAGAGGATGCACAAAGATGGAGACCAGTGCCTGAGGAAGAGGTGGAAGGGACAAGAGATACGCTTCGGGGCCAGGGGAAAAAAGTAAATAGGAGTAAAAATGGATAAAGGGTGGGTAGAGGGAACGATGAGATTGGGGGGAGGAGTTCCCCTCATTAGGAAAAGTGTTCATTAGTCAGCCAGATCAGACCGCCACTGGAGCTGAGTAGCAGCGACTGGATCCGTTTAGGGTTGAGGACACAGGGGACTGAGCAAGCAGCTGAGAGAGCAGGCAGGGAGCCAGGACAGCACAGGCCTGACATGCCCACTTAGCCTGACACCAGCCAGCAGCAACTCACTGCTGCTGCTGCTGCTGCTCCTCCTCGCTCCACTGTCATTCCAGGGCCTATTGAAAAATTTCTAGGAAAGGTCACTGTCAAATTGCAGTTGGTTATGGACAACAGATCACCAGTTAGCACCACGGTGGCTGACAGTGCTGCCAGGCTGCCAGGAATTTAAAGGAATGGTTCACATGTTTTACATAAAGTCATTCTCACATGTTCATGTGTATGTTGAAACCGTTTTTCTTCACAATAATAATTCCTTCCGTCCACATTCGGGCTTCCAACCCACAATCCTCATTATCTGGTGAAATGCATTCGTAAAGGTACTCTCTTTGGTTTTTGTCCACTAGTAGTGCTGTTGAGCAATGTTGTTATGAGCTGGTCATTCCTTTTGTATCATGCACAAGAATGGACAAGTTAAACAAGCATGTGAGTGATGTGATACCCATACTGTTGCCAGTTTTACGCTCTGTCACTCATCAACAGTTAGTAGTAATGTATCAATGTGCCAACAAAGTAAAAAAAGACAAAGACTGCCAGCTGGCAAGTTATATGATGGATAAAATGTGTTGGGCACAGTTGTCAGCCTTAAGGTAATATACCAAATGTAAACATGAGTGCACAGGGAACCTTCTAAGTAACCTCTGAACCCATTGGCTATAGGTCTGATGATGATTTAGCCTCTGAGGGCAAAGGTTGATATTTCTGGGAATCCAGCATTCCAAGAATTCCTTTTCCATGTGCCGGTCATTGTTTACAGTCTGATTAGCAACTTGACACGTGAGAATGGAGTTAAGAGACAACGTCTGAGGCCAGATTGTTTCTCTGCAAATTAATGCAGAGTAATTAACAAAGCAAATAAAAAGATAAATTCTTGTTAAACAATAGATGATGGGTTCCAAGATTACATGCGTTTCACCTCTTTTGCTCTCCATAAGGACTGTTTAGCTTCATGTGATCAAAGCCTGCTGAAATGTGATTAGTAAATACTACTCAGACTACAAAGAGAATCCAGAATGCTTTTGTTACCAAAGTCTTGTTCTGTTGCCGATATTCATATACAGATATCTGTTCATAGAGATCACCTTTTCAGTGAAATGAAAGCTAATATGAGGCTTCCGAGTTGGAGGTCTCTATCTCTATCTTATCTTCCAATGATCTTTTGATGTACAACTGTGATCTATGACACAAGCTTTTTAGCATAAACATATATCTATATTTTACTGTACTCGCACTGCAGCTCAGCAAGATAACACTGACCAAAGAAACAAATAGGGACTTTTATACCACAAAGCATCATTTCTAAGAAGTCTCATACTACTTTAACTGCTTCAGGTAAATTTCCTTTGTTGCATGGAATAACAAATACCGATTTTGTCCATGAGAGTTGCATTAGAACAGGATCTCCTCGGGGCCAGAAGCTCAACAGAAACGGAGATTATGTTAAGATTCTGGCAGAAGGACCTATGAGCATGTTAGCGTTGCTTTAAGACAGGCTTGAAAGAATGTGAACCTTATCCTTTAAAATCATGTTTGCTTAGGCTGTTATTCAAAATGTAATCTAGATTTATCTAGATTTATCTAGATTTTTAATTGCTGAAACTGCTGAGGAGTAAAACAATCTTGTTGCAATAAAAATTTGAAAGACAAACATTATTGATATCAGTGCTCTAACAGCCACTCCAAATAGTCAAAACACAAAGGAAAACCCCTTTCAATAATCACATTAGCGCTGTCCACTTATATTTAATTTGTTTCTCCCCGCCCCTGAACAACTCATGTCATTACTAATCAATTCTTACAACCTCCTCAGGCATGCCAAGAAATACAGCCAAGCTCTGTCAGGCTCTGCCTAAGCTCTGCCCACATCTGCCTCTTTAAACCCAGCAGAGCCACGTAGCCAGCTCTGCCCTGCTGTGCCCACTTCCTCAGTGACCCAGCCACCTGGTTAGAGCCTTTTCTGCCCTGCGTTGCCATTCACAGCCAAGAACTTCTCACTGGCTGTGATCCAGGGCGTGTGATGAGGGGAAGGAGGAGAGCCAAGATAGGGGCAGATAGGGTTCAAACCAAAATACAAGAAAATAATAATAAAGAGGCAGAGGAGGGGAAAGGAATAGGGCAAAGGGTATGGATTTCAAGAAGTAGCAAATGACCAGAATAAATAAGAGAGCATGAAAGAGCATGGGGGAAAAAAAGGAAAATCTTTGAATGGACAAATGACCTTTGGAGGGAATTGGATTTCTGTGAACAGAAGCTGTGATCAGCTGGTTAGTTCTCTGGATGGTTGGGAGGAGGCAGCACACTGTACACTGTACTGCACTGCAAAATGAAATTAAACTGCAGCTGAGGCTGTGTTCCTGTATGTGTTTGTGTGTGCAGAGTGCAGGGAGGAGGCCTGCATGAATCAAACTAAATAACAACTCATAAGCTTAAAGGAGTTTTTCACTTCATGTACAGATGCTGGTGTTTACAGTGTCCGTGAACACATATTTGTGCGTATGAATTAGGTCAAATGTTTCCTTGTTGCTTGAAATGATCACTTAGTAAGAATGACAAGACATGTGGCAGTAAAAAATGATGTCTGGATTCCATTTAGCTGTTTTGGGTTCAGTGTCCTCGGGTTGTGCACGCTGGCTCGCTTACGTAGAACAGAGTCATCGTTAATATGATTAGCAGCCACTGTATTTTATCTACACATCAAAATATCTGTTGTGAAAAAGGCCTACTTTTTGACTTTGACTTGAATAACAAATGATAAGTCAGAAATGCTGCTAATTCAAACTCATGAGCTTGGAAGTGCAGGAGAGTGTCACTGTCACATTATCCTCTGCTGTATTGATGCAGAAGGATATGTGTTTGTATGCTGGATAAAGCCACTTGCATGTGTTTTTAATTTGTAGTCATATTTCAGGTTTTGTTCTACAATTTGTTGACCTTCATTCTCGCAAATTCTGTTTTACAGTTAAACTGTAAACAGACATTTTTTGCACTAGACATGATAGGAAGAAACTGCTTCGGAATCACCTCCTGAATCAATTTACAACCCTTGAAATTTGGAGAAGGTTGTGTTGTTTTAATAGTGTGGTCTGGTATGACTCACACTTAGAAACAATGTTGGGAACCTGCAGAATTCAAAATCATTCAGTCAAAATCATTATAAAAACCAAAATCTTAGGGCTACACGGTTTGAAAAAGCATCTAATTGTGATTTATTTCACTGATGCTGCAATTGCAATACGACTGATGATGAAAAAAGACTGTAAAATAAAATATGTTGGCCAAGACATTTGTAGCACTGCAATTCAGAATGGTATTTTGACACATAGTTTGCCTTTAAAAAATATTGGATATTGAACTAGTCCATATTTTGATTACGATAAAATTAATTTTTCAGAAATATAATCTTGTAACTAACTAAAAAAAATAAATCATAATAAGAGTAGAAAGATGAGGATTGCATTAAGCATTTTACACATTAACAAGTATGAAATTGCTGTGAACAGTGCAATAAAACAAACAAAATATATATAATAATATGAGAATTTCAGAAATTTGGACTTCTTCATTAATATGACACAATTGTGGAGCTTGTGTCCTGAAATTGAATTCAATGCGGACACATACGTGTGTGTGTGTGTGTGTGTGTGGACCTCTAGCCCCACTTGTGGTCTTTCCTTCAGCCTCACCTACAGTATTTGTTCAGAGATGTGGAGGCTGTTATCTGTGTTGGCCTGATTTTGTGCACATGTGGGTGTGAGGTCAGGTGTATTCATGTGTGTGTGTGTCTTTTTAGGATCTCATGTGGAATGTTGAGTGTCAGCAGAAATCCTGCTTTTCCTTTTTCTAGAAAAGACAGAGAGACAGCAATGGGAGTTACAAAATCATCGCTGTTTCATTTCTCCATGCTAAATAATTCTGTCATTGTGATGTGCTGGAGCAGTTAAGTGGGGACTGTCACACTGCACACACTGTGCTTACACTGTCTGAGGGCAAATTCTCAGCCAGAGATGCATTCATTTTCACTTTGGAAGTTCATTCAATCTCATCAGATAGATCAGAGCCAATTGTGTTTTTAAGTGTTTTTTTGGTTTTGATGAAAGTCTGCACTTCTGCTGTTTACCAGAGCATGATCTTAGCATCTGAGTTCTGATTTAACAAGGTGAAGTGGTTTTATCCTTTCAGTAGCCACGAGCCAGACAGAAATGGAGCAATTAGTATTATATGCGACCATTTCTAAACTCTGAATGCTCAGCATGCATCAATGTGACCCAGCAAAAGTTAAAACAGAGAAACTGGGAAAGAGAGAGACAAATCTAGAATAGACCATCTTCAGGAAAAAAATGGGGAAATTATTTTAAAAAGCCTAAATATCCTTGTCTTTAACCAGGGTGTACTTAACCCGTTCAGAACCCCTGTCTACTCCAATGGACATTTCCTTTCTATGATGTCCAGATCTATAACTTCTGTCATCTGACTCCACCCAAACGCACATTTATTTAACAGAAGTCTATAAGACAATCACAGTTTTCTACATCATTTAAAGTGGACTGCAGTAGAGCCACACCCTTTTTTCAGCAGGCATTTTAATCTAATAATCATATTGTTTAAGAACATTTTTTGTTTAAACTGTGTTTGAAGTAAACAGATTTTATATTACTTTTACATTTCAAAATATCACACCGAATATGTATCGCTTAATTGAAAGGGAAATAGGTCAAGGAATAGGAAAATGATGTTTTGATTTATTCTGAATGTTCTGATTTGATTTTCCAATGCAAATAGTACAATTAGTTTATAACTCATCCTGTAGATTAAAAACACAGAATATACAACTCAGGAGACTTTGAACATTCAGTTTTCTGGAGATAATTGCTTTTTAATTTTTTTAATTTAGTTATAACAATGCAAAAATATATTTACATTCTGTTTTAAAGCACCACTTTTGCTTTTTTGTTGAGTTAACCATTCATGAAAAATGGATGAACTCACGTTTTTGCTGAAAAGGCCTTAGTTTATTTTCATCTGGAACACATACTAGAGTATTTTAATCTTTTTGTTTGTTTGGCTATTGATTTATGGGTGCATTGAGAATAGAAATTTATAACATTATAATTCTTTTCTTGTTTTTGTTTGGAACATAACTGGGTTCTGAACGGGTTACCCTTTAAACCAAGTCACATGAATGAACAGAAACACGTACAGCCGTGAAGCAAAACATATCTTAAAAAAATGATGTTTAAATCATCCCTGCAACTGAAACAAATAATCTTGATCAATAATCATATTTACAAACATTAACATAATGTGAGTACAAATGAGAGCCTGACAGATATAACAGTTATTATCAGCTGATATTGCATTATCAAAGGCCTATCGTATTGCCGTATATGCTTTTCGATTTTGTGCCATTATGAAAACTTTTTTAAACAACATATAATGCAGTTGCTTGGTGTGATATAGAAATGGTGTTATTTTTCTTTCTTTCTTTTAAATAGTTGGCAATTTACTGAAATTGAACAGTAATAATGCTTATTTAGCTATTTATTTTATTCCTATTTATTCTTTATTTTCTCAGTTATGATTTGTAGAATTGGCTGACAATGAAATACACTGTTTGTATAATGTATGATGTAAATCATTATATTATTTAATAACGTTTTATGTTTGAGAAAGTAGCTCTCTGGGTACTTTTGCAGAGTGGTGAAAAATCTATGCACAATACACATAAAAAAGGTCTATTTTCATTCCATCTCAAAAAATTACTGTATCAGCCGCACTATCGGTTATCTAAGAATTTTACCATTGAAAATCAGTATCAGCATTGGTCACAAAAATCCCATATTAGTCGGGCTTTAGTACAAATACTTGATTCACACACATAAACACATAATACTCTTTCTGCAGTGCTGCACATCGACATATCCATCTCCACTCTGAGGCTTTTCTGTCTTCCAGATGGGCCGCAGCACCTGAGATAATCAGTGAGTTCTGACAAATGGTAGGGCAGCCTCAGGTTACCGTGGGAACAGGGGGTCACACAGGTCTGTGGAGCTGATAGGCGTGCACGCAGGCCAGAAATCAGATCCTGCTGGGTGAGAAGTGATCTTCATGTCTCGAGGGTTTGCAACAGAGGAAGTGTGCTGCCTGTCATTGTGGCGTTTACTCCTAAAATCCAGGTGGGTGCACACCTGGAAGACAGAACACGTGTTGCCACAGCTGCGATGTGCATTGTACGCCTTCATAGGTACATGCACGCTGCACACGCCACACCTACACTACGGTCAGATGCTCAGACGCACAGCAGGGACAGAAGCAAAGTTCCTGTGAACCATCTTTACCTCGCTGCATGACAAAAACCTGTGCACACATTTCTCTTATTGTCTCCACCCCTGCCTCTCTCTCTCTCTCTCTCTCTCTCTCTCTCTCTCTCTCTCTCTCGTGTTTCTTGGCCAGCAGCGGTAGCAGCAAGCAGGAGAGCTCTCCTAATGATGGTATTAAAAGAGTCAGGAAAATGACAGAAAAAGAGAGAGAAAAAGAATGTGGCAGACAGCTTTTTGCTCCCCAACACCCACAGATTCAGAGCTCTGGCAAAAAAAGAAAGAGACAGCAAGAGACAGTGTTCCTTTAGTGAGCAGTCTTTGTCTGTTTTTAGCAGCAGCTTTGCTCCCAAGCGTTGATCAGACAAGTGGTGTTGAGGTGTTGAGGGTTAAGGGTATTGCCCGCTGTCTATGCAGGAAAAAAAGTTTTGAGCCAAGAAGCTAGATCTAGATCTCACTAACAAGAAGATATTTTATGCCTGCTGTTTGCATAGGATGGGCAGCTTCTGCTGTTGGCAGATAATTAGCCCTGATCCTGTGCAGGTGTTGCCCTTTGTATATTCTGATATGCCGTATTTGTGTATGGCTGTGTGCTCCAGTCTGTTCATGTGTGTTATTAGTGCACAGCAGGAATGCTGCAAGGCGGCTGTGTTATTTTGGTGCTTTCATTTAAAAGACTCAACATCAACAGCAAGGAGAAATGCCAAAGCATTGACAGGTGTTTTATTTATTTATTTTCTGTGGGCGGGTGCTCGCAGATGGCACATGCTTTGCAGATACTATGAAAAAAAATCATCTTCAGGATTAAAAAATACTATTTTTAATGTAATGATGTTGTGATTGTAACATGAGTACAATTAGAAAGATTGTGAACATATTTTAAAAAGTAAAAAGTTCATATCTTTCTTTTATAATAATGTAGGTCTGGGTGCCATATCAATACTGTTAAAGTACCAAATTGTTCAATCCGTGGAGGAATTCACAATCCATAATCAGAAACTGTGCCTTTATACCAGCTGTTAGGACTTTTATATGGTTGTGATGTCACAATTATACTGTATATGGATAGAAAGTCCTGCATGGGGATGGGACAATTTTTTATCACAGTTCATGATAAAAACACCTGCAATAAGTTGATTGTGGTGAATTTCTATTTTTGGGACAATAATGGAACATCATGACTTGAAAAAAGCTGTCTCGCTCACTCACATACACCTCTATACCGATTTCCTGATTAATTTGAAATTGATTATTAAAAACAAATTATCACAGTGTGTTTTAGTGCCATTTTAGGGTTTTACGCATATTTTATGATAATTATGTCATGAAGTTTTCATATTGTCCCATATCTAGTGCTGCTACAGTGCCGTACAGTCAGTGATGGTGCAGGGACACTCAGAACACAGATGCAAAAGACCCGGAAATACAGATAAATAATGAGATAAGCATTATTTATCAGCTAACAGACAACTAACAGAGACAGAGGGTGAATACATATATATATTTAGACAGACAGTATGAGAAAAATAATGTGTTTTTGAACATTAAAGCCGTCAATACGTTCTAGTAGAAACCCAAAATATGAGTAAGTACCTGAAAATTAGCATAAAATGTCCCTTTTAATATTACAAAGCCATTAAAGACACACATAGTCTACATGCACGCATACACCCAGTTCAGTGCCAGCAGAGGGCTTACTCATGTGAGACTGTGTTGAAAGAGGGGCAGGCCAATCACAATAATAGCCCCAGAACTACACTAAATGCCAGCGGCACGGACTCTTGCGCCAGCCATGCCCCTGGAATACGCTCAGTCATTACCTCCGCATTAGGAGTCAATAGAGAAGGCAGCCCTGGGCCGAGCTAACCCATCCATCCATCCAGCCAGTCAGTCCGCTAGTTTAGCTCGGTCAGGCGTGGCAGCTCGCTGGGCCCTGCAGTGTGTTATTCCACCCCGGGTCACACGATAAGCAGCTCTCCACTGTAATCAGCTCAAATTGAAATGATGACATCAATTACAGCACGGTGCACAGCTGTTATTGACCCCAGCCCTCACTGGCTGCGTAGACTGTGTGTGCAGGAAAAAAAACAATGGAGGGGTGATGGTTGTGGAGCGCCTGCAGGAGCCGCATGGCTGGAGGGAGAGCCGGGTGTAGAGAGGCCAGACTGCTGAGGCATGGTATGAATGGAGAGACAGACAGCGAGAGAGAGAAACATGTTCTCGGTATCTGATTGCAGGTTCCACCCTGCAGTGTAGCTCCACTCAAACACGCAATTACTCAATCTAGAGCTATTATCAGACAGAGAGAGAAATAGAGGAAGAGAGAGAGCGAGGGAGGGAGAGAGAGTCAGACAGAGAGCACACTATACAGAGCAAAGGAGTGCTTTTACCAGAGCTGTGATTACTGCCGCTCACTCAGTGCACTTAACCAGCCCCCTTGACTCTCTTTCGTCTCGCTCTCTGTCATTCACAGAGTGCTGCCTCACAGCACATGGTTTGTTTGAGTGGTTGAAATAACAGGATTCATCCGAGAAAATGGAGCGGTGGAACCCCAATGATTATAGGGAAACACCTCTGTGATGTCACCGTAACAGCAGGTTGTTTTGATACTAAAATCAGCTCGAGGAAACGTTCACAGCAGGGGAATCATTCACTGTACATGTGATGTCATAATGAAGTGTGGTTCCTGGGTTCTGTGAGGTCACGGTGATAATGCAGACTGGTGCAATGACCTGTGCATAGTCACTGCTTGGTGTTTTGGTTTAGATACATGCAATGTGTTTTGCACAAAAGCTGGGTGAAATGGAATAACAGAGGGTGCACAGGTGATTAATTAAGTATCTCCTCAGCCAGACACATGACTTATTTTATAGCATTTAAACAGCTGGGCCGGTCTCAACTGCACGTCATGAAAATACTCTACCTCCACCCCAAGTATAGGTTATTGCAGAGTGGTGAGGCATGAATATAGGAAAAGATAAGGAACGTCACAACATTTTTGACTTGGATATTAATATTGCTATGATAATTTAGGGTTGATCTCACAAAATATTTCCACAATGAGAATTCTGATAAATAATCATCAATAATGTGGATATAATGGCCGAAGGCAAATAATAGATTCTTGGAACATCCTTGTCCATCCTGTAATGCAGCCTAAAAACACAGATAGACAACACTTCTTTCACATTAAAAAAGCTTATGATATCCTTATGATATTCATTCTCAAAAACACTACATCAATTTGTAATTCATAGTTTACATGCAAAGTTTGTAGTGGACAGATTGCATAAAAAAGGAGTGCTGTTGTTACAGCGACTGTGATTAAAAAAAAATGCAGATTCCAATGCTCTGAATTCATTAAAAAGTTAACTTTTTTTACACATATGGTGGTTTGTACCGAATCCTATGACAGTTTCCTTAGTTAGACTAATAAGTCACAGTATATTGCCTTGTTTACAGTATAGCATTTTATCAAATTGTAACGCCTGTGTCATGTTAGGTATCACCTGATTTTTGTCAGTACGCAGCCCTTAAAGCCAGACTACATGACTTTGCATGTTGAATGTCTGTTTGTGTGGATAGCATGGTCACCATGTTACAGTGATCCACACTTGTTGTCTCTCCTCACATGTTTGCCATGTGCAACGTGCAGGACAAAAACACATTTTTATGGTCAGTCCATCGTTTCTTGCACATTTTGAAGAATCAGGATCCAAAATGAAGTGAATTATCTGAAGTCCAGATGGGCCGAGAGGCTTGCATTGTAAAATGAATGAACAAATAGCATTCTGCAGAGTAATTGGCTATAAAATAAGAAATCAAATAGAAAATAGACCAGGCCTTTTTGGATTTTTTCCTGCCTGCTGGACAGTCATCAACAGCTCGCCTGTCAGTCAGTCAGTCATCAGTCAGCCAGCCAGCCAGCCAGCCAGTCCCTCAGGCCTCCGGGCCGTGCAGGAAGCTGATCGATGCTAGCCACATCAGCAGTTCTCTAGCTAACAGGCCTCAGCAGCCTCTGTGGAGGATCTTGGAAACAGGACGAGACATCCTCCACTGTGTTCCAGCGTCTTAACAACCCTTCTGCTCTGCCTACCCCTGGCTGACCCGGCTCGTGTCTCCCGTGGCCATCCTGCTTTTCCTCCAAGCCGCCACACAGGTGGCTTTGTACTCTTAAAGTTTCCCCAACATCATCCTCACAAACAAAACACAGCATGAGAGAGAGGAAAGGAGGGAGCGAGGGAGGGAAGGTATGTGGAGGAAAACGACAGTAACACAAAGGGGGGAGGTAGGAAGAGCGCGGCGGAATCTTAATGTGCCCAAACCTGAACACGAACAACAGCAGCATCATAACTGTCGCCACCTGCTCAGTGCTCAGTCAGAAGGGATGGAGTGGAGCGAGGGAGGGAGGGAGGGAGGGAGGAGAGACTCTTCTTGATTAGCATGAAGAAATGCACTTTTTATTGTCTCTTCCTCTCAGCTAAGGTCACTTCCTTGCTTCCAGAAGCTCGTACACTTCTCTCACTGATCATGGATATTTTATGTTTGCCAGTCGCTTTCACTGCATGAGTGCACACTTGAACCCCCTCCACTCTAAATATATGTGTGCATTTTGTCCCAGCCTGATCTAATTAGTTGTATTTGTTCTTCCTCTGGCTTGGATTGTTTTGCTGTCTCGTTTTTATTTTCTGTTTGCATGTTCCTTAATGGAACAGAGCCTGTCTGTCTGTCTGCATACACTGTCTATGGTTGAAAATCATTTTGCTTGGCGCTTGATGCAGCAGGCAGCTAAGCGGCAAGAATCGCACCTCATAACAGAAACTCACACCCTCCTCATCTTACTAAGGCTGCCTGTTTTTGTTTTGTGCGATAGAGAAATAATCACTTTTTCTCTCCCAGTGTATTATGTTGGGGATTTTTTTGCCAGTGCATGAGGACCTCGGGAATTGTTAGTGTACCAGCATATGTAATATATTATATAATAATATATTGTATTCTAATAACTGACTCTGTGGGGGCTGGAGTGAAGCAGCAGAAACAAAGAAACACATCTAGCGCTTTGATCACTGTGACTGATCGTCTGCCAGAGTGTACAAGGAAAGCTTTGGATACTGCCTTACATTTATGTAATCTGTTTGCCAAGATGTAATAGAGACTTTGAGATGACCTTGTCCATGTATAGCTCTGTGTGAGATTGAGTTACTGTAAAGTTGGGCTTCCAAGGTGTGCTGGATGTGTTTTCTGGATCAGGGACAGCGGCAAGCACATTATCAACACTCGCAACAGCAGGGGGAGAGAGTTAGCAAGTAGGGCTGGGCGATATTTGTAATAGAAAATAGAAAAAAGAATAGAAATAAAGCCAGTGTTCTGATGAGTTTAAAATTACATTTAGCTTTTAATACCATGTAAGAGATTTAAGAACCTGACCAAGAATTGCGTGACCTAAATAAATAGATAGATTATACAAAAATAAGCACACATCTTCAATCCTGTCAGTGGAAATCCTTGTAAATCCCAAAGTGTGAAATGTTTACAGCTTATACCTCGATGAGTCACTTACATTCATCAGTTAAAATCCCTCAATTATGATGATACCAATCAGAATCATGCCATATAAATGTCAGCAGCATGTGTGATAATACCCAGGGATAGGCCATACTTTTAATGTTGTTTTCCTTGTGTACAACTGTATCCACAATTTATAATATGTATATATATATATATATATATATATATATATATATATATATATATATATATATATATATATATATATATATATATATATATATATATATATATAAAATCACTCCACTGTGCCTATTTTGTAAAGGGGATTGCTGACAGCTTAGGTTCTGTACTGAAGTTTGGGTTTTTAGTACTTTGTCAAGCAATGTAACTTCTCAACATCATATAAAAGTTTCTGGATTTCTTATTGAGGAAATTTCATATTATGATCAGTCGGGCTTAGTCCTTTACATCAACTTATCAATCGCTTTACTTTACTAAGATTTGTTAAATCGAATATTTGTTTTTTTATTTGATAAATTACTTACATCTAAGAAACACATGAGCACTTCTCTGGTAAACACAAGATTTAAAGGGGTGTTTTTGCATGTTTCTTTGTAGAGTAACTATTGAAGATCTGTCAAATAAACAAAACTAAATGATTAGTTGACAAAATCATATGACAGCCGACTAAGAATTTCCTTAGTTGAGGACAGCTCTAGTTATCAGTGTTTACATGGTTTTCATATCCAACTGTTTTTTAAACAAATATCAAACTGTTTTCATATGAACTCCTAACAATGTCTGGAGAATCAGGTTTGGACATCGTCTGGAGTTTCACTTTCACACATGCAGCAAACAACAAGAGACTGCCCATGTCAAAGGTGTTCTCGCTTACTGGTAGTACTGAGGCTGGTTTAGCGTGCAGAAATTGCAGTGTTTTGTTTGTGCGCCGGTTTTGTAATTTGCTGCTCCATGAATTTGTCTGACAATTTCTGAATGTTCCCTAATCCCTTTGTCTCTACAGTTACACATTTCTGTGTGCATCTTTGTGTTAATGACCCTTCTTCTTCACCCTTGGATGTTTGTATTCTTTCCGTTTTATCGCATGATAAAAACGTCATCTATGATGATGTGAATTCCCCACACAATGGCTAACTATATTCACACATGAGTTCAGGGCTGCAATGCATGTGCAATACGGGACTTTTGATTCAAACTCTGAAATCACCTTTGCTCTTTTCTGTTAAAGTGTCCTTGAGCAAAAGTCCTGACTAGCTTCTTGCAGCCAGGCCTGACCTCTGGCCCTTTTTGAAAGATGAAAGAAATGCTGAGCAGGGATCAATAAAGACGCATGTTAATAGTAAGCTGTTATCTACTGCACCGTTTGTACGTTAGTGCATCTGTGTGAGTGCTGGTAAGGCCTCCTACACATTGATGTATCAGTTTTTTGTTGTTTTGTGGTGCAATTTGTGTAGTTTAGTGTGTACTGCATTAATGTGTTGGCTATTTAAATAGGAATAAAGGAGCAAAAGGTAAATGATAAAATAGCTCTGCTGTCAGACTTCAGTCTATTATTGGTTATGTTTATGGTCATAGCAAGAATTGTGCACCCTTGTAACTGCTACACACACACACACACACACACACACACAGCTCCTCTTACAGTGCGATGACTGACAGCATCACTTGGAACACAAAGGGAAATTATTTTTTTCTCAGAAGCTAATCCTTTGCCTCTCTCTTTCACACACACTGACACTGAGACGCAGACACACTGGGGAGAAGGGACTTATTGTCAGGTTGTGCTCTATCTCCACAGTTCATTTCTAATCCTCTTTCTCCCTTTCTGTGCCGTCTCCCCACTTCCACCCACTCGCACACACACACACACACACACACACACACACACACACACACACACACACACACACACCACCCCCCGGGACGCAGTCTAGTGTCTCTAGGCTGGGATCCACCACACAAGTCCCCATTGTGGCCAAATCAGCAGGACTGGCAACACGGTGAGAGTGCAGGGAGACTGCTGCATGTGAGGCAGGCTAGATGAGGAATGAGATACAATTGAAATGAGACACACTGGAGAAGAGAGACTAATGGAGGAATAGAACAGAAGGGGGTGTTCTTTCTTTTTCTTTGCTTTATGCTCTACTTCTCCTCTCCTCCTCTCCTCTCCTCTCCTCTCCTCTCCTCTCCTCTCCTCTCCTCTCCTCTCCTCTCCTCTCCTCTCCCAGCAGCGGGGTGTATGCTTGCAGGGCGGGTGTGGCTGCAGCTGACTCTGATGCGATGTGACAGGGCCCTCCTCTCTGTCCTTTTTGCTGGTGTGTGACTGCGTGAAGCCGCCATCCACCTTCGTCTTCTTTTCCCTTCCTCATCTCTACATCTCTCTCACCAGTTGGAAGGAGAAAAAAATTCTGAGATTGCACATAACACGTAGTTATGTGCCCTTGCTCTCAGCCTGTCTCTCTGTCTGTTTGCATGGTACATTTAGGACAGCTATGGAGGTGTGTGTACTTTTCTTCGTGTCCTCTTTTCACTTCAACTGAGCATTAACACAAAAGTATTTGCGCCAAAGATTAAAATACAATTAATATGGAAAAAAACAGCAGTTCCAATATAAATCTCTTCAAGATATTATCAATAAAAAGTCCAAATAAACATTTGCAGTGTTTAAACATGAAAGGAAATCTATTCCTTCTGATCTCGGTGGAATTCACTGTGGCGCTCGTTTCGCTTCAAGTATTGATTGCAGTTGCATAGGAGAGACAAGGTTTTTGGGATCACCTCAAATCCTTTTTAATGCTTTCTTAATATTTCGGGTGTGTTTGCAGAGCACACATTTCTTCTGAGAGCAGAGTGACCTCCCTGTTAGCACTTCTGTAGCTGTGTTGGCCCGTTTCCACAGCCACTCTGTGCAGACCGAGGCTTTTTCAGGTCATGGAATTTCTCAGTGTTAGGTCAGGCACAATGACGACTGTGTATAGCCTGTTTAACATTCTCCTTTTTCTGTTCCTTCCCAATACTACTGTTATTTTTATGTCTTTTTGTGTGGTTGTGTTGTGTTGTGGAACTGAAGGCTTTCCTGAGGCGCTGAAGTGAACCCCAGGGCCGATTGTCTGATGTAATGGGACCATTCACAACGCTCATACACTTATACTGAAGGCCCAAGCCATTAAGGTGTCAGGGATTGCTGGTTTATATGGCCCTTTTTAGAATACATTTAGGTATTATATGCCTCAATCATCCAGCATGCAAAGTTTGAAGCTGCTTTTTAACTACAATTTAGTAAATTAGAGTAAGTAACTGCTTAAATAAATTGTTTATCTATGATCTATTACCGTACGCCCCTTTTTGTAAGCTTCCGAATCACAATTCTCTATTTTTCAAAATCAAAAGTAAGTGTTTCATAGTGTCATAGTATGACTCAACACAATCAGCTATGAAACTACCATTGCCTCCAAATGTTTCGTGGGATTCTGTATTACTCACACCGTCTCTGTTGTAGTAGTGTTACTGTAGGGTTGTCACTTCCTTGGGTTTCCCGCCAAATAGTTAGAAAGCAAAATAGTCCAATATTTCCTGCAGATAAAGGCGAAGAAATAATGACAGCATGGACTTGGTTTGCTGAGGGCCTCGTTATTTGTACGTAATGTTTACGTGGCTGATACTCAGAGTTAGTGTTAAATCAGCCTCTAACTTAATGTGTGTGATATGATCAGAGTCTTACAGAGGCAGAGAAAGGTGCTCAGGTTAGGTTGATGTCTTGGACCAAAGCTCTCTTATGTGTCTGATGTGCTTCTTTTTTCTTGCTGTTCTCCCTCCTCCACTGGCCATCCATCTTTATCTCTCTTTTGCCCTCTCCACGTCTCTCTCCCTCCCTCCCACTACAGTGCATAGAGGTCATAGCCCCAGCTGAGCCACAAGCTGTTGTTGCCTCACACTGACTACTCTACCTGCTAATATGACCAGCGAGCCCAGTTTATCACGTTACTCTCAAGCTCTGCGTGGGGAAGATCACACAGGAGGCTTTACTTCTTTAGTAGAAACGGTAAAAAGATGGCGTGTGGATTGAACAGCCGCACCTGGACTGGCATTCATCACTTTAGCGCTCAGGTGGAAACCTGACATCCTCAGTTGTTTTATGTTGATGAAATGTTTGATGTTAAGCGATCAGTGTTGTGAGGTTTCTGGACCACCCCCACAGAAAAAAATGCAAATGAGTGTTTTTACTTCAAAATAGAGAAAAATTTTGAATGAAAAAGTGCATTTTTATTTTACAGATGTGTCATCCAGGGGCATAAATTGCCCCAAATGCTCACATTTTCATGCATTATAGCGTTTGAACAACTTATTTGTACCACTTCAGACTGATTTACTGTAAAGGAAGAGTCAATGAAGCAACGAAAGACACTAACCTGGATGGTGCAGGGGTCAAAACACAGTGTGGTTAATAAAGTCCACAAAAACATTTTTAAATCATTATAAAACCACAAGTCAAAAAGCTTCAACAGCATTATGTCATGGTGCGTTTGGCTCCACGTTGCTTTGTTCATCTCAGTGTTTACATTTTCCACCGCCAATCTTCTTTTTTGGTCTGCTTCCATTTCTGCACTGTGAAAGCAACCAGACTAAATACAAAACTAACCAAAAGTATAAATGTCATTCTGATTTGGACCAACCGAATTGACTAATCTAATTGATTAGATGCAAAATACTAAGATGGAAAAATGTCTTTCTATAGAGCGAGGTGCAACTTAAATGTGCTGGTTCAGCAACAAGCCTATGTGCCCCAAAAGGTACTTATTTACTCTACATTTTTTGAGAGTCCAGGTTGTTGTTTGTTTATTTGTTTGTTAATGGAGAGTTAGTTTTGTAGGTGGTTGTCTCTTCTTTTCCTGCTTGGCAGCGGCAGCTCTTTGCTGGCATCCTTCTACTTATTTCAAACAAACTGCTCCCTGCTCTTTCCCTGTGTGCCAGAGGATTTCCACTGAATGTAAAATGAACCGGCTATACATTTCACCACGCTGGTGATAAACGGTTGTAAAATAGACAAGGATGTATAGGAAAATGTCAGAGGAGGTTTTCGGTTTCCGTTGAATAAATGTTACTCATCTATATTCTAAATGTCTTCCGATTTTCAGCAGAAGTATGACAGCCAGGATTATTTTTTTGTTTGTCGAGTATTGTTTGTTTACTCTCATTTCTTCTCTGCTGGACATTGCTGCCGTCTTTTTTGAGGCAGCTGTTTTCTGAAGCTCATCTCTCAGTGTCTACAGGAGGAGCGGGCGGGTGAGGCGGGGGCTGGACGGGGGTAATTTGGTTAGGGGAGGTAACTATGAGATATGGCGGAGAGGGAGGCAGGCTTTTTGACACAGCCACTCGCTGGTGCTGTGCTGTGATGTATAATGGCAATACGAGTGAGCTCACAGAGTGCAGAATGGCCTGTACGAACTACACACACACACACACACACACACACACACACACACACACACACACACACACACACACACACACAAGCAAATTGCACACAAATTGAACCTATGGGCTTTCCTTCTACCATATGAACTACCAGGCACAAGCCCTTGTGTGTTCCCAGGATTAAGGTATCTGTTTGATCTCAGCGAAAGTATTACATGAAAAAGAATAATGTGCAGAGCATCTTTTGCTGTGAAATTATATAGAATCCTTTTCCTCAAGGAGCTCAAGCCATTTTTGCTCCCTTTTCAGAGTATGATAGTTTAAGTGGCTTTTGCTGAAGCCCTGGCCGGCAGCGCACAGCTCAAAGCAGAAGCGAAAGGGGGCTGATTTCCTCCCAGACGATGTGATTGTATAAAACTGTGGCTGTTGACTCCGCTTCCAGGCCGCAGTAATTGGGGGCAATAGAGGGGCCGGGTGTTTCCCCTCTAGATGAAATCTCTGGTTTAGCTCAGATAGGGTGTGAATTACAGTGCCTGCTGTCAATGTGTGTCAGTGTGTGTGTGTGTGTGTGTGTGCAGGAGAGGTTTTTCTGAGGGTGTTTCTGGGTGCACAAGAACATATTTATTTGTTTGAAAGTGGTGGGATTCCCCGGTGATTGTCAGTTTGATAGCTTGCCTTGTCTTTTATTTTTGCCGGTGCTGACTTTCCTCTGAGGACACGCTGTATAAATGTATTTTTTTTCTCTGTATGTGTGACTGCATGCGTGCATGAGTGAATAAAGCTGTAGATGGGAGGACAGGCTTTGGAGAATTAGGGATTTGTCTGTTTTCAACCTGATATGTTGTGTTATCAGAAGCCTGTGGATCAGATGTTGGAACGTGGGACTGTGTAGATGTGTTAATGTTTTAATTGGCACCCACAAAGCCATGCAGTACAACATAGTCTCATGTATGCGCTCACACGGCCTCAGGCTACATTCTCAACCCTTCTTTCTTGTCCCCTGTGTGAGCACGTTTTATTTCAATGGCGGAGTGTAATTTTACACTTTTGAAAAAATGAAATGAAACATTTGAATAAGTCATATTTAGCATAAGGCATAGTTTTAATTTGGAATAAACATTATTTAGAGATTGTAGAAAGAAAAAAATACATATTTATGAGGATGGCATTAAGCTATAAATAAAATAAAACACATGATAATTAACTCTTAAAGAAACATGTAACTGAATGTTTCACAATAAACATATTTGAAACAGAAATGCTAAAATATTTACGTGCAATAGCAAAGTACCTTCAGGAAAACAAACAAACAATAAAAAATATTAATAATAAATGCCAATTAGCAGAAATGTATGTTTATAATGTGTATATAATGTATGTATCTGTTTTATTTTTTACATTCTTTATTCTGTTTTCCATATGTCTGTATCTTGAGCTGCTGTGACAACTAAAATTCCCCACTGCAGGACATATAAAGTCTTATCTTATCTTATCTTGTCTTGTCTTATCTTTAAACACCCTTATCCAAAAAACAAAAAAAGCGGATTAAATTATATTATTAAATTATATTATTATAATATATTATATTAAAGTATACAATTATAATATCTTATTGAAAGAAAAAATAGAATACAATTAAAATTAAAATACAATTTGGTAATAATGCAGGAGGAATGAAAAAAAGAATAAAAGTATCAGCTGTTGTTGTATGGAGGTTCCTGGCAATTTCGGTGCAATTGTTAAATCATTTTTTTTTATCAATATGTAACAGTGTAATTCAATACAATTGAATAAAAATTGTCAAAAGTAATTTTGAAAAGCTAAAAATGCTAAATTTTTGCCTAAAAGTCAACCAGGATATTCAGAAGATACAACACATACTGGAGGAGGAATCTTCTGTCTTGTGTGCTAATAAATAATTGTGCTGCTGTGTGAATCTCGTGTCCACAGCAGCAATATCTTATATATGCAAATGTTTCCTGAGATCATCCACTAAAAGGTCCAAGTGCCAAACCATCCACTTTGGGCTTTAAAGCAAAACCTATTTCGCTCTCCATTCACACCCTCCTATACTCGACCACCAGCTGTAAAAGTATAGATTCTGAAATGTTCTGCTTTCTCTATTCTTTACTCTCCTCTACAAACCCAGTTCTTTTAACAAGAGCCTCCAGGGACCGCTGCACACTGTGACAATGAGACTGTAGTGGGTAGACATACCGCCAGAATATTTGACCTTCTTCAATGAGTCACTGTCACATTTCTTTCTTGACATTGTCTGCGTTTGTGGAGCAGGACATATGGGCGTATTATTTTGCACCTTTGTACTATTTCATCTCTCCATTCTGTATATGTGTCAATTGACATACTGCAAAAAATCACATATTCTTAAAGAGAGCAGGAAATGCAATATAAAATCATAATTTAGTGATGCGTAAAAGCAAACATCTAACAACAACAAATTGGACCCAGAAGTATAAAGAAAAAAACATCATTAGCTGCAGCTTAGGAACAGGTTGAAATTGCTTCAGGGTGGATTTCACCTTTAATTCCTCCTGGGGAAGGAAAAGGATGCAGAGCTGTGGGGGAAGTGTTGACACATCACCTCAAAGTTGTGTTCACAAGGCCGCCGTGAAACCTTGAAATACTTGGAAACATGCACACTGTACATAGAGGGTACTTGTTAGCTCTCACCACACCCAACGCACACACACACACACACACACACACACACACACACACACACACACTTACACAACTCTAAGACTCTCAGGCAGCTCCATAAGAATGTAATTGTCACTTGCAAGAATGCATGTCATGTAAGAATTATGACGTGATAAAAAATGTATTAAACTCATCGTCATACTGGGATATTTGTGTGTATGTCTGCAGTGCATATGTGCTTGCATGTGTGTATTTTTGTGCAAACTCCTGTGAAACACTGCGTATGTGTGTGTTGATGAGTGATGGTTTACAAAGGTGCAAAGATTAAAAAAAACAACATGATTTTCTTTTCCTTTGCTTTTTCTCGCTTTTTTCTGTCCCTCAGTTTGATGGATCCAAATATTCCAAGTGTTTTTGATACCTGAAGAAGAAAGCAATCCCTCTCTCTCTCTCTCCCTCTCTCTCTCTCTCTCTCGCTCTCTCTCTCTTTGACACACACACACACACACAAACACACACACACACACACACACACACACACACACACACACACACACACACACACACACCTCCAGCCAGAGAGAGTGAAGCCTGGAGCATGCCTGGGAATATTCTTTCTCAATTTGTGTGTCAGTGCTGTTGATACGCGGCTGCTGGCGGAGGCCCTCCTTTGTCATGGAAACACCAATTTTTAATCTCGGGGTCCTTTAAACCAATGAATTCAAGCCTCTCACATTGGCTAACTAACTCACAGACTAATGCATGCACCCTGGTATAATTGAAGCTGCTGAAATGTCTGTTAGATCAGACACCCCCACACACGGACATTATATTGGAACAAGAGGTGTGTGAAGGCGAGCTGAGGTGTAAAGGATCAAACAACACCTGGATTGTTTATAACATGTGGTTGTATTAGTATTGGGATGGAGCAGAACTGCTGAAACCAAAGTGCTAACTGAGACTTGGAAAGGAATAATACTTCCTTCACAGCATATGAAAAAAACAAAACTGTGATAGACTGTGGAAGAAACCAGCTTTGCACATTTGACACATAGAAAATATTTCATGATTTTCTTTTTTTTTAGCCTACTTTATTATTAAAGATTCAGTAAGTAAAATATAATTCGGTTCAGTGAAACCTCAAGCTGTTTTGAATATGCAGAAATGCATCCTGGAGCATCAACACGTGTCCCTAATTGTGAAATTTTTGACACAATGATGTTGCCGTCGACCAACTAGACTTTGGCCACACCCATTCTCTACATTTTCACAGGCGGCTCTGATGGTATCCCTGGCTACCGCTGGTAACCTTGGTGATACCGGTGGAGATATGCTGCAGTCAGTGGGCGTTGCCAGGGCGTGATATGAAAGCATAGCTGGAGCAGTGTGTGTGTATGTGTGCATGTGTGTTTATGTATGTGTGTAAGTGTGTGTGTCTGAGATCCCGATAGCAGCCTCTGCCAGAGCCTTCAATTTGACGTGTCCTTTGATGACGGCATTGGCATTCGAGCAGCCACACATGCACACGTGCGCACACACACACACACACACACACACACACACACACACACACACAGAAGAGGGGAAGGGGGAGAGATTGAGGGAAAGCAGTGAAATATGAAACAGGAGCATCTAAGGGGCATCTTAGGGACAAGGATTTCAAGTTTTTTATGTTGTTGTTTTTTTTGTTTTTCTTACATTTTTTAAATAGCTTACATACTGTATAAACTGTAGTGCAGCCATGTCCCTTGCCGTGACCCTGCATGAGGCCAGAGAACCAGGACTCTTTCTTTCTTTGTGATTTATGGGCAAATAATTGTGCCTCATCAACAGTATTGTATACTGTATCTCCACAGCAACACCGCTCCACCTCCTCAGCATGAAGTAGCTCTATATTTGTTTGGCTATTAGGATTTGATAATAAGGTAATCAATAGAGGAATTAGCATTTGGAACTGTAAAGTATGGACATAATGCAACTGCTGATGCTACTTTGAATTGCAGTTCTGCTTGGGTATAATAAGTTCAATCAGTTCTTAATTTTTTCACCTAATTTAGTACAATTTTCCAAGTTTTTCACTACGCAGCAATGCCTTGATACTTCATTTTAGTACTTAAAGGGGGCCTATTGTGCTTTTCCTCATTTTCTGTCATATACATAATGTTACAATGTCAGATGTTCGCTTTAAATGTGAGCAAAGTGATAAACATTATGTAAAAGTTAAAAAAAAACCCTCAGTTCTGAATGTTTGTATCATGACTTACTTTTATATATGGTCAGCTGCTTCTGTCTCGTTACTGCAGTGTTTACATTACATACATTTTAAGAAAACCATTAATTTTTTTATTGGTGTTTGCTAAAAAGTGCTGCTATACTTTGTAACAGTCCTTCAGCCTGGAATGACAAACAGTACAAAGAGGGCGGATAAATAAAAAGAACTGGATAGGGCATTGGAGTCAGGGCCCAATTAATTCCTATTAAATAAATGGTCCATGAAGCATAACAAAATCTCTAATTCAGTGTAGAAAAATACACAGACCTTCTATGTTTCTCGCACATTGTTGGACCCATAGAGACTTCTAGATTAGCCATACACTGATATAAACAAATTGTGCAGTTATTCTAGAGGCTAAGAGGTCTTTGGGCCCTCAGGCATCATGTGACACACCTGGTAGTTGTAATTTCACCATTTGGCCACTAGGTCAGATTGGCTTGAAAGGCTGGCCCCCTTCCTGGGGACTTGACACCAAGAGCACAGATGCAGAAGACCCAAAAATGCTGACCAATCAGAACAGCCTGGGCTTTTTTCGAGAGCGGAGCTTTAAGAGAGGTAAAGGGAGGGGCTGCTGGACCTCCATGAACTGACATCAGTTTGAGTCAGGGAAAAAGCACCTCCACCTCTACTTTAAACATCAGATCATTAAAACCCAGAATCCTAGTATGAACCTGCATAAAAAGTCCCCTTTAAAGCCTCTTCATTTGTCTTTTTGTGAAAGTAAAAAATGATATACATGAACACCAGCGAAAACGAAATGAACCGACACTTTCTTTTCATTTTGATACTTTGTGCTAATCCTACACACTCCTGCCTTTTAATGTGCGTAATCCCTCCCCGTGTTATCTCAGGCTAATGTACAAGGAACAACACAGCAGAGTGGAAGAGATGCACTCGCAGGCTGAAGCTAGCAGCTTCCCAGAGAGGGTTGAGGCGGAGGCCAGCGATGTTCACTCGTCTGTCGAACACGCACACTGTCTGTCTTCCACCAGAGAGAGACTCCCTTTGGCCTGGGCTGCCTTCATCAACACATTAGCAATATGCTGCGGCCAGCGTTTTCGACTTACTACAACAACACACAGACGCTATCCAGAGACAGAGGGAAAAGTGGGGAGGAGGTGTGAAGAACATAGTCACTGACTACAGACAATATGTAGATGACTTTATTGCCATTCTGTCTATGTTTTGCCTTGTTTCCTCCTCCTCAACCTTGCATTCACTCGTTTCCATTTTTATCTCCTCTCCTCTCCTCTTTTTTCCTCCCCCGAAAAATAGAGAGAGAGGTCATTACTTAATCCCCCCAGGTTCTTCATAATCAAATATTTGACCTAATGAAGGGATTTAATTACTGGTTGCCCAGCACTGGAGGTGTCAGATTACTGCTCCCTCTTTTCATTTTCCTTGCAATTTATCACTATCCTGACAGCAAGGAATGTGTACGCATGTGCAACTGTGTGTGTGTGTGTGTGTGTGTGTGTGTGTGTGTGTGTGTGTGTGTGTGTGTTGCACAAGTGTGTGAAAATATTCTTTGAAGCAGCATGTTGAAGGAGTGAGTGTGGACCTGTGTACAAATTTGTAGTTAGTTGGCCACTTGAGACTGTGATAGCAGAATGGCTCTTTGGAAATGGCATCTAAACTATGCTAATGCTCATTCTTTTTCAGCACAAGCACAGCCATAATTTACATTCTTTCTACGAAGTGTCCAAAAATATGATGATCATAGCTGTGCACTGTTTGCTATTCAGTTGAGAAGGCCAAAAAAACCCTGACTTCTTCATGTTAATACACAGAGAAGTTGCTATGCATACAAATGAGAGAGAAAGACGTGTGAAAGAGAAGGAGACCAAGTTCGTGTGTTTCTGTGCACATGTGTTCGTTGGACATTAGTCGGCGCGGGGTACACAGTGGTGGCCCTCCCAAGCGTAAAATGAACAGCGGTGGAAGGGTTATGTGAGTGTCCAGACCGTTTAGATTTAACTATGAATTAATAACCAGACAGGATCACAGCACTGGAAGAAGGGCAGGCAGCTGAGGGGGCGAGACAAGGGAGAACAACAACAGAGACGACTGAGGGGTGGAAATTACCCCTAAAGCCGTTCTCTCAGCACGTTGGTGGATGCCAAAAAATATTACACAGGAGGACATCTTCACTGTAAACTCTGAGCTTGACCTCTTGTATGCATACAGTTTATAGAGGGATGAGGTTAAGATGTCTAACGTGCAGCCTAACGGGCACAAGCCCAGGGGCCCAAAGTGTCAGGGGCCTCCCTGGCCTTCACCTGCAGAATGAGACACGTGCCATTCAAGTAAAAATGCAAAATGACCACAAAGAAACTCACAACAACTACAAAAATGACTACAAAGAGACAGAAACATAAATAACACACAAAAAGACTACATAGAGAGCAAAAGAACTAGCGAGAGATGCAAAAATGTTGCAAATAGATCACAAAGAAACACATACTATAAAAAGAGACAAAGCAACAGCAAAGATGTACCAAACAACTACGAAGATGCAAAATTCCCACAAAGAGAAACAAAACTGCTCCAAAGAGACAGGAAATGACTACAAAGTAACATAAATTCCAACTAGCAGTTACATGCTGTGCAACTTCTAGAGTTTTCATTTAAATTAACGAACAACTTTGTGATTGTGCAGTGAAACTACTTGGCGGTCATTGCCTAACATGAGGCATTTGTCATCAAGGACAGCTGCTATCAACCGTCTTTAATTGCTGTTTACTACTGAAAATGACTAATTCGTCATATTTACTGAGTAATACGCCAGACAAACATTCTTGAGTCATAAAGTCCAAGAAACTGACAGACTTACAAAAACACAAATGTTTCTTTCAGGCGAGTTGAGCGAGTTGAGTCTGGGACAAACAGTACGGAGGTGAGAAGTTAATAATATTTTTCCCAAAAAGTAGATGTTTTTTGGCATATTAGTCATATTTCAAGCAACTCTAAATGCAACAAGGAGAAATATGTATAAACCAATGACTTCCCAGCACGACCACTCTGGTGGTAATAATAGTTACTAAGGCAAAAGAACACAATATATTGTAATCAACATTAGAATGAACATAACTTTGTTATTGCTGTTAGGAATATGAACGGCCAAGTTCATTGTTTGCCTCCCAGAAGTGATCTGTGACTTTTTTCATTATATGAACAAACAAAATATATTAATGCAACTAATTTGTGTTTTCCAAGTCACTTTATTAAGCTGGGACGGATTCCATATTCTGTTGGTGTTTTGCACATTTGATCATTAATTCACAGAGCGTTGCATCTTCATTTTCAGTCTTTTAAATCATTTTCACACAAAGCTGGAAGACTTTGAAAGACTTAGTATGTCCATCTATATGCACTCAATACTTGGTTGGGGCTATTTGACTTGAACTACTAGAAATTTACTTTTCCATCACATTCTAATGTATTGAGATGCACCTGTATTTGTTTTAGAACGTGACTAGTTTTTCCCGTTTCTTGTTTTTGGGAAACAGGAATAGTTTGGATATGCTATTCTAGGGATCCTGTTACCCAGGATCAAACATTAGTAAGCATGCATGATTATTTATTTTAGACTTGGATGGATTTTTTTTCTTTTCCATTTTGAAACCACCTTTTTGTACTGTTGGTGAAAGCCGTAAACAATGTCTGTGCTTGTGTTGCATTAGATTTATCAATCCTCCATGTTTCTCTTACTGAGCCCCTTGCCCCCTTTGTGTCTATCTGTATGTTCTGAATTTATATTTTGTCATTTTTAACACTTGCTTTGCAACTTGTATTTTATATCAGCACCCATGAAATGCTTTGCATGTTATGTTTGGTGGCTGATGAGAATTCAGCCCCACTGGTATCACCTCTCAGGATAGTGCAGCTGCTGGCTGAGACGCTTCCTGTGCAGCTTTCCCAGGAATTAATTTTAAAAAGTCTTATTTCTGATCAGATTTCTTCCAGGTGCAGCTGGGGTCAGGAAATTAACTGAGTATAATGAATACCATATACCAATTTCCCAGCTTAAATGTCACAAACAGAATTACCGTGATAGTTACGGTTTCCATAGAGCAACATCATGATGGTGATGAAAACTTTGGGAGTGAGTTGAGTCCTCGGCAGTTAGAGTAAAGTATATGCTGACACAAAGAGGAATTGTGAGTGGAAAGATCATCCATGGATCCAGTTGTGCTCCACTTTTTGATAACACGCAACCCTTCCAAGTGTCTCGCAGCCACTATCTCCACTATCCACATCAAGCCCCTGAGGCCTGATCCCATTCCCTCAGTCCCATCTCGGCTTCCTCACCCAGTCGGGGTAAAATAAGTGTGAGGAAATTTGTGGCAGTTTTCCCAGTCCCATTCCCTTTCCCAGGCCTGTCTATGAATTATTAGGCTAATTCCAGCTAATGAGGGATGTTGGACCAGTGTGTGTGTGTGTGTGTGAGGAATAAATGGCTGGCATCACTAAACTGCAAAACCCACTTATTCCTGACCTACTGACCCCTTGCGTTACCATAGCAATCAGGAGTGGTTAAACACTGAGTGAACTGATGTTGCATTGATTTCCTGGAACTTATAGTGTGTGATACTTTGCTTTGAAAGGTTGCCGTCCTTTATCCGCGCTTTCATCTGCAGCCTCATGTAAGCCATTCAAAATCAACTGCGGAACTGTGAAACTGAAAACAGCTTTGTTTCTGTGTTTCTGTTCTCAGTGTCTAAATAGTTGTGTCTTTTCAAAGAGGCCGGTTTCATTTGAAAGCATTCCTCTGTAACCTTATGGCTCGCAGGAATATCAATAGCATTGCCACTGTGCTTTCCTTGACACATCTTGAAGCATCTCCTCCACACGGATCGCGCAAGATTCTAGCTGATAGATGTTGTGATGCTTTTCAAAAGGCCGGCTGCTCTGACAGATATCTCTGCTGTGCCCTTCTCTCTAGTGTCTTGCCTGCTGTGCAGAACTGTTATGGTAGCTATTCACTGGGTGGCCTTCTACTAGGTTTCTGACATAAAGACGGTTTGACCTCCAGTGTGTGTGTGTGTGTGCGCTCAATCACTGAAAGACACAAGGCAAAGGGTTAAGCAGAAATGCAGCAAAAGCAATATTTGTGTCCGGCCCGACCTATTGTATCCTCACAGGCCATACCAACAAGACACACTATGTTCAGTGCTTTTCATGTTCATTGAGCACAAAGTTGATGCCATGAACAAAAAAACAACAATATAGAAAAATAAAAATTTGGAGACTGATTTTATTATGATTCATAGAATATGTTTAGCATTGTTGGTCATTCATATATTTGTTGTACAGTTTACAGTGGCTGCTGGACCACAAACAGATGGCAGCAGACTAGTCAAGGTTGTGCTGTCGTGGATCTTCAGGTAACAGTTAGTCTCAGTAAGAAGGATGAACTGGATGGGAACAGTTCAACTCAGTATCTCGAGGATTTAGGGCCATTGGTTCAACAGCTCAAAATTTATCCAATATGAACGTTTTTGTTTGGAGATCAGGTTGGAAGCGTATTAGCGATGGTCCCATTCCCCAAGTTGGGAAGAAGTTTTGACTTAAGTACGTTCAGGAGCTTTAACTCGTAATCAGTAAACACGTGGATGCCACAAAGAAGATGTGTTGTACCACATGGATGTGTAGCCACTAACATATTGTTTATCCTAACTTAAGTTAATGAGTTAATGCTAACAAAATAACTTTATATCTAATCACTCGAACAAACTAGTCACTCTAAGGTAGAAACTATCGGTTATGACCAAATATAATATTACACATAACATGGTAGCAAAAAATGTATAAGTAAAATGTGAATTAATACAAAAGTGTTGTATGTTTACTTTCATCTGTTATGTTTCTGCTTTATATGATGTCAACATAGAAGTCGTGTGCCTAAACTTTTCACCGACTTTCGAAAAAAATAAATTATGCACTTCGAGAAAAAGTCAAAATGTTGAGAATAAAGTCAACTTTTTGAGTTTGGTAAAGTAGACAGCAAGCTGCAACCTGATTTTCATCAATCCATCTAATATATGTCTAAAACAATCACATAAATAACATAAAAGCAGATTTTTCTTACAACAATAGTTGTAGTAACCTACTACCAAGAATAGCAGATTTATGCGTAGGGGGATTTTAGTTCTACTACACCTTTAAATATTGTGGTTATTGCTCATTATATGACATTGATGAAAATCTGGTTGTAGCTTGCAGTGACTGTTCGGATATACCGTTTCTCTGATGACTTGTTGATACAGAAATAACAAATCTGTGAATGTCTTTCCCACTACAGAACACAAGAAGTTGACTTTTTCTTCTTTCCTCTCGTCATTTATTTCTCCTACTTGGCCCCAATCCTGTTCTCTAGTTCTTACTTCAGGGCGTGTTCATGTGAATTTTCCTTGTCAGAAACTAATTGGTTGGATTATTCCCACACTACATGAAAGGCAGCATATACTGAGAACTGTGAAAGTATAAAATAACCAAACATCTCCCTCATGAAGATTTAATCTTGATGCCAAAATCATAAAAAAAAATCTAACATTGACATAAACAGTGGTGTTCACATGAGTTTTTATATTGCATGGCAATATTTGAATGGCCTAATACACCCAGAGATATTAAAATCACAGGTACCAAGGTATAAATGGCAAAATATCTGACACAAGTATATTGTCTCACGGTATATTAAACACATCTATATGGGTATATGCTGCTGTATTCTTACCATTAGATAATAAATCTCCCCATTTATCTCCCCATAAAGTAACAATAAACAAATGTATTTTATCCACGTCTCTATTGGGCTGTTCTTAATCATAAATCTGACATTATCCTCTCATCTTTCAATCTTTCATTCTGTGTCTCTCTCATTTTACTTCATCCTCTTGATAATCAGAGACACCCCCATTTTAATCAATGCAAATGTCAGTCATTGTACTGTATCTAGTTCAGTCCTCGAATACAACATTTGTGTGATTTTCAGCTGTTGGAGTTGTAGCCTCATATCAAGATAATCACGATATTAGAGCTTTTGAAAACTGTTTATTTTTTTACACAGTCTGCACATGTTCAATCAAACTATATGGGAAATGGAACATGCAACCACATAACCTCAGCTGTTATTATTGCTTAATATACTCAGTCTATTGATTTGGTTTAAGCTTGTATATGTAGTTTAACATTTACTGTTGTTTGGCCTGAATAAAGCCCTTTACAACAGTTTCCTCTCCCACACTTTACTTATTTTAGTGCTTACTTTAAAGTTAACAACTCTCAGACTGAAAACGATGCTTCAGCTGTCCCTGGGTGTCGTTTATCCGCACACATTACACTGCGAGAATGTGTAAAAAGAGGGCTAATACATCTGGTTTTAAAGCGTTTAGACCTCAGAGGATCATATCTAACCTCCTGACTGTAAACTCAGAGTCTGTTGACTGTGTCAGAGGGCTTAATAGTTCCATTTTCAAATGCTCCCTGTGGAACCCAGAGATCTGATTTTATCACTTCCTATGCTCTGGATTTTATTTTGCTTGTTGAAATTTGGTCTAATGTTGATATTTTTCTCATGGAGGCATGTTCCCAGGGATATCTGTTTCTGAATAGGCCGAGGTTTTCTGGACTGATGGAGGACTTTTAGTCATTTGAAGTGCTGAATTGATTTTTACATTTATGAATTAGTCGAATATTTAACATATGAACTGTTTTTGACAGTTTTTTGAGTCATTTATCAAGTAAAAATATTTAACATTTTTGAATTGGTTGTAAAAAAACAAGCAATACTCATGTGTCACCTTTGACTCTGGGTAGCAGGCATTTTTGACTACTGTGACACTTTATAGGCGAATCGATTAAGTAATTAATTAAGAAAACAACAAGTTCTTGCAGCCTTTTACAAAACCAGGAAAAACTCACCCCCTTCATTTGTTAATAACGTATGCTTGTAGCAGGCTATATTCATTTAGTAGTGGTGGCCTGCTGGGATTGTTTTATTTTTTTAATTCGACCACAGCGCTCTCTCGCAGTGGGAACAAGCGAATGGAGATGTCATAACAACCGTGACTGCACAAGCACACTGTTAGCATTCCTCCAGTTTCTGAGTGAGGTTAGACTAACCGTTACGGTAAGAACATGTTAGACACGCCTTCCAAAAAGCAAACACATGGAGCTTTCAAAATAAGAACACATGGATGTGTTAACAGAGTCTACCACATAATATACAAGAAGACTGTCAAAATATGATGCCTTAAATAAAAAATAGAAGAACCTTATTTTCCTTTACAGTAATTCATTAAAATGTGCAATGATTAAGATGCAATAGTGGCATTAGAATGTAGGAGTGGCCACAAAATTTGGGCTTTTAGGGGAAAAATTATCTCTGGGGGGGCCATGTAACTTTGTTCAGATACCCCTGTCATACTTTCAGAAAATCCTGTAGGAAACACTGGTTCTAAAGCTTGTTTTGCAGTCGAGTGTCATTTTTTAAATACTTTCTGACTTGCTGATTGATATCTAAATGTGCACACCATCCAAGGTACAAATAACCCTTTACCCCCACTGTTGAAAAAAATCCTAGAGGAAACACTGTTATAAGTATATACATTTCTTGTCATGTCTTACGATTGTCCTATCATTTTGACATTTGAGATTCTTTAAGCAACATATGTTGTGTATTTTTATGTCCTAAACGACTAACATAATTAAACCATTCCACAAACCACAATATAAAACCATCCTCATGTTGGCTTTTTCATGCCAGCAGTGACAAGAGGAATGAAGGCTTTTAAATCCCTGCCAAACACACACTAACACACACACATACATACACACAGAGGACCCCATTGGCAGGTAACTTTCAGTCTCAGTATCCAGTCGCCTCTGCTGCAGCGCCAAGAGTACCAGAGGCCTCTCGGCTGTGTTTGAAGTGCAACAAGCCGCCTCTGTCCTCGTACATGTCGCAGATGGGGAACCCGAGCTTGGCATCGGGAGAGAGAAGGGGCATCCCAGAGAGATCTGTCACAGGAAACAGGAAAGAGTATGAAAGCATGGACACATGGAAAGGGAAAGTATATGCCACACACACTGTTGGCCAAAACTTTGATAAAGCGATTTATCGTTTCAAGTAGTTTAAGCAAAAATGCCCCTTTCTAGCCTCTAAAATTTAAATATGCTGGTTTAAAACAGTTTTCTTTTGGTTTTGGACCAACAGTCAAACAAAACAAGCTATAATGTCAACTTGTGTTCTGGAAAATAGTGATCTGCCTTTTATTACTGTTTTCTGAAATGTAATAGAACAAAACATGACAATTAACAAAATAATTGTTATTTGCAGATATCCCCGCACCAGACTAGCCTGGGTATACCCAGACTGCCTTGCACGCTCGAATTTAATTTCGAACCTCCAGACGGTCTGGCAACCAAGCCAGTTTCGTAGCCCTGTTTTAGGGATCCAATCACAGAGCGGGGAGGGACGGTGAGACGATGACGCGTACTACTCGGCACTTGGAAGCTTTCCGGATCCAACATGGCTGCTGCAGACACGAAACTCTCTATAGCTGCAGATGGTGTTTTAAATAGTTTAGAGCGAAAGTTGAAAGGCGAAAGGTCTCTCGGCGGCTCCGCTGAGATCACCGGCGTTATGGTAGCGGGGCTATTAGCGTCGCTAGCGGCTAATAGCTATTAGCGTCGCTAGCGGCTAATAGCCCCGCTACTGCGGACAGCGGAGCCGCCGAGAGGCCCGCAGCAGCTTGTTTATTGCCCATAAAATCAGTGGATGTGTGTGGCAGAATGACATGAGGGGGAATAAAGCGTGAAAATAAATAATCTTGCAGAAAGCGAGAACTGGAGAAGCAAAGCAGCAAACAACACTCTCTCACAGACACACACACAACAAACATCCATCTCTGTTGCTCTACTACGTCATCTGGTATAACTGATCTGATTGGCTAAGAGCTACCTACAGACGCTTTAATAGACATTCTAAGCGTCCAATAAACGGCTCTGGAGGATCGTAAACCACACCTCCTCTACGGAGAAATAAACGGCAGGTGTCCAGACCTAATCTCCAATGAGATTTGGTCTGGTGTTAGCCAGGCTAGCACCAGACAGTATCTTTATACAAACAAATATCACTAGGATTATCTTGATTTGTGTTGCTGATTTGAAAAATACTTGAAATACTTGGCAGGTGATTTGATAATCATCTAAGTTACCGTGATTTTAAACCTCCTCACATAAACATAAACCTCGCCTGCAGCTGCCAGCAGCTCCTCACAACATCCTGATTAAACAAATGGATGTTCAGTCACAAACGCATTATTTGAAGCCCGACAAGATGGATTTGTGATCTCATGATCCCGCGATTCTCGTGGGATCTTGTGATATTACGAGAATCTGGCTGCATGCGAGGTAAACTTCTGGTGAAAACATCACCAGCAATTTGCTCATAAATGTACGCAGACATGCCTGTACAGTGCTTGTAAAAACCATCATATTCATAGACAGAAAGCACAGACAGGTTGTGTCTAGATACACACGTAATAGGCACACTTAGGGAAACACACACACATAGCGCATACACACAGTCAGACGGAGGAAAGATCAGAGATCAGATGTACACAGACAGTTCAGTGCAGACGGTGCCGCTCTCATCTCTATTGGCGTCTGGGCCAGGAGAGGAGACATCAGGTAATTAAAAAGAAAAGTGAGAGAAAGAACAAGAGAGGGGGAGAGTGGGAGGGAAGAAGAGAAAGAGGCCAGTAGGGAAGAAAGATAATGGACAGCCTCATGCAGCTTCGCCTGAAAACATAACTTGTCATTAGCAGCGCCATCAGCAACCGCCATGTTACTGCCTGTGGGTACTGCCACCAAACCCGTCACGTATGTACGATGCAAAAAGTCCTCTCGCCTCTATTTGTTACCTCATCAAACTTCACATTTTGCATTTTCAGATGGGGGTTTGATTTGCCTGTGCATGTCCGTGTGCACAGTGCAGCAGTGCTGTGCATAGGTGTGCATGTGTGCGTGCCTGTCCCGTGGTTAAATATTAAGCGGGAACTGTCAGGCTTGCTGAGGAGGAACTTTGCTTCCAGGCACGTCCACCTTCGGGCTCCCAGCGAGCAGGAGAGGAAAAATGAGAGGGAGAAGGTGAAGGAAGTTCAATGATTTGCGGTCGAAGGAGGAAACTAAAACACTACGACAGAGAGAGAGAGTGAAAGTTTTCACAGGGAAGGAAGAACTCAAGTGACAGATTTCTGTCTCTCTTCCCACATCTTTCGCTCCAGTCATCTGAGAGAGGGGGAGAGAAGGGGGGGGGGGGGGGGGGGCACATGAGGCACTGAGCTGTCATTATGAAAATACAGTATGTTTTGATTTTATGTTTGTTTTCTGTTGTCATGGCAGCGGTAAGTGAAGTTAGCTTGTGTCAGGTGCCTGTTGGTTTGACCCCCGTCTTTGAAGCTGACAAGTGCTCGGAAAGCACACTGAGGAGTTTGGATGGTTCACTTTCACACACCCACACAGGCTCATGCACAGGGAAACCATACACACACACACACACACACACACACACACGGTAAACAGGATATCAAATACCAAGTATGGCAGGGGTGGGCTTGCATCAAAGTGTTGAAATGGGAGTTGATTGGGGCTTGTCAGTCTGTCAGTAACAACCCCCATCAAACATGAAGAGAGTCCATTTAATCTTGTAGGGAGATACAGAAGGATCGAGTGTTATTCACCAGCGTCCCAACTTTTCTGGAATCGTGCTTGTAACTTTGTCTTTGCACTCCCTCATCTTTAAACCTTTGCCTGTAAACAAACTGAAGCAAAAGTCCAACATGCCGGGGCAAAAATGAATAAGTAAAACAAAAAGTCACACATGCACATTATTCATGCGGCGCTGTCCATTTCACTGCATGTGCTCCTACCTCAGTGCAGTGAAGAGGTAGGAAAGTGGCCCAGCTCTCTCTCTCTCTCTCTGCTCCAGCTGATTTGAAGTGAATGAGTCTCTCGTTCGGTACGCCATGTAAATATTTCAGCAGTTCAGGCGCCTGCGCTAAGCCTAGCCACAGCGCTAACATGTCATTGACCATTAGTGCTAACCTGCTGCTTCTGCTGCTCAGCTTTATCCTCTTTACCCTCTTTTGTTTCTCACAACTTTCCCTTTTGCTCCAGTCTTCTACGTGTTATTCATGTTAAAATACGGACGGTAAATAAGGTGCAATATCAGGAGAAATCTGCTGTCATGTGATGTTTATTTAGGTTATGAAGTATAATTATTAATTGTTAGTACTTAAAGGCAACACTAACCTGTGCTCAAACAATCTCTGGTCTATTTCACCATTTTGTCCGTGTCGCTGGGGCTGCTGTTTTGTCTTGTTCTAATTATTGCACAGTGTCCTTGGGTGTTTAGAAAGGTGATTATAGATTTTTTAAATAATTATTATTTTTGTTGTTTTTCAGTAAACGACCTGGTTCTGGCTGTGAACTGTCAAAGGAATCATTATATCATACGTATAAAGTGCTGCATAACTTGCTGTCCCCGCTTGGGTTCATGTAGCACTAACATAGTTTTAGTACCACAGAATCAAAAGCTGTCAATCAGTGAAGTTCATACTCTTATTTTGACATGTATTATGTGTTCAGACAGTTTCTGATATAATTTTAGGCTTTTTTATTTGAGGAAAGTTCTAGTATAGTTTCTGATATGATGGGTTTTCGAAGAATAAATAAATAAATATATATATATGCACAGTGCCAGTTATTTTTGTACATTGAAGGTTTCTAAAGTTATAACAAGAATTTGTCCGTCAACACAGGAGCAACATCTTAGTCAAGTTCTGACACTGCAGACTGCAAAGTTCCCCTGTTCCCAAAATACACACATTCCCAAGGACAGAATTTATCCACAATTGCATACTATGCAGGATTAGAAAAAGCATCCTAACAGTTTCTTTGTTTAAATGACTTGACATTTGACAGCATTAGAAAAATAAATTGTTTTGTAAAAACATTTTTTATCAGTACTGAAACATGTGCTGCGTTCCTCTACTTTGGAAGTTCGGGCTGGGAATGATGTGAGTTGAAGTTGGACTCCTCCTGGAAAACCTTTATTGATAGCAGTACCACTTACAGCCAGATAGCCACTGTTGGCAATACCAGCTGATAACAACACACCAAGTAGTATTTTGTGCATGCAAACACCGTAGCAACATGTCCACAGATAGAAGTGTGTGCCACTGATTTAATGAGATACAAATGAGACAGAAGTGCTAATAAACAGCATGGCACAACAGCTTTCACTTACAGTAGATTTTTTCCAAAAGCCATCTTGAATTTGGAGGTTGTGGTTGGTGAGATTCCTTCAACTTTTATAAATCTGACTTCAGAGGGTGTTCCTGTTTAAATTTCTGACTGGGAATTCCAATTCGCCAGTTCAAGTGGAAGGTGCCAATAGGTATCTGCTCACATATCTGCACACTTTCAAGTGATATTCAGTTATAGCTCTTCGTAAATATTCAAGGAAATTAAGAGATAGTGATGACTGAGCATGTGCAGTATGTCTGTCTTCAGAGGGACACAACTAAAGATTTTTTTAAAGGTCTTTAAACAGAGGATGGTTGCACAGGGGGAATATAAAAAACAGCAATACCCACACATATTTTAATCATTTTATAAAGCTTTCTTCTCTCTCTTTTATACGCACACACACTCACATAACCGAGACGATGGATTACTCACGAGAACAACAGGTCCGCCCTGTCAACCGAGGCACAGTCTGAGTCCAATCGATCCAGAGGCAGATCTTATTGGTGTACACTCTATTTGGGCTGGAACACGCACGCACGCAGGCACGCACGCACGCACACACACACACACACACACACACTGTACAGACATAAACACTCTACAGACATACACAGACGTGAGTCATAAGCTCTAGGTAGGAATCTTTTATAGTGCCTTTGGTCCTAGTTTCTAATCCGTCTCTACCACATAGATGCTGTTCTGGGGATGTCTCTATGAGTCATGTGTGTGTGTGTGTGTGTGTGTGTGTGTGTGTCAGTGTGTGTGTCTGCGTGTGTGTGTGTGTGTGTGTAGCAGCGAGTGTCTCTGGAAAATATCGAGGGAGCTGATGGATAAAGCAGGCTTCTTTAAGAGTCCCAGCAGTTCTGCGTTTAACCTGCCAAAGATTCACACAGAAATAAAGCGACTGGGAGAACATGGAAGAGATATGAAGCTGTCAGCACTGCCACCGTCCCTCTTCTTCTCTTTGCTGGGTGCGAATGTCAAGAGGCCCAAACAACTTGAAACTGATTTAGTTCATGACACATTTTAGTCCATGTCCAGCAATGTGTTTCCCAAAAGCGCTGCATGTAAACAGTCATTGTAAAGGACCACACCTTCAGTTTGTAGTGAAGCTGACATCCATCTGATTGCAATCCCATTGTGCTAATGAGGAAACTGTTGTGATGTTTATGTAAATATGTCTGTCCATCAAAACACAAAGCATTGCAACAGTGTTTGGAAACAGGCTCAACTACAATCTGAGTTTAACTGCAAAGTCATCGTTATTGTAAAATATTCCAAACTCAAGGTTCACTTACTTTCATTTCCTGGATCTTTTGATCATGTCCCATGGCCTTTCTACCTTCATAGGAACTTGCTGCGTCATCAGGTGATTTAAGTCGATGATAAAAAGTGGTATGACCCTATCCTATCAACCTTCACACATACAAGCATTGTGAAGAAGGCTGTGGGATCTGTGAAGAGGTTTAGAAAAGTAATTAAAATGGTAAAAGTGTTTGTTGAATTCGAATAGAAATAAGTGAGGGAAAAAATAATCTGATGCTCTGATATCTGCATGATTTTAATACTCTGGAAATTATTCTGATCATGAAGGCGATTTCATGTTTTACTACCCATTGCTGCCAAGCATTGATTACCTCCACCAAGGTGGTGTGTTTGGTGTGGTATGTTTTTTCGGTTTGGGTTGTTTGTTGCTTTGGACAACAATTGCAGCCTTTTCTCAAACTTTCCTCAACTTTAAGCTTCACCGCTTTAATATCGCCACGCAAAATATCGAGATACTATGCTGTATCGATTTTTCCCCCACACCTCTATTAACTTCCCATTAAGTTTTAGAGCTGATGCAAATCACATGATTTTAACAGCTGATCTGAATTACACAAATTATTTTTCACTTTAATGAACATTGTGAGATGGCTTTGGCAGTGGTCTTTGCTCTCCAAGCAGTTTTTCAGTTATGTTTGTACACAAAACATTAATAACTGGCCCCTACTGGTCGCTACATTTTTATACAATGAATGGGGGCGACACACCCAGTGCCCAAGACTGCGGAAATGTCCTGAACACAGCAAAGTGAAAAGAGGAAATACAGGCAGAGGGCCGATACAGACACAGATGACTGAAAGAGATCACTTTTGTATACAAAATCCTACTTATTGTGCCTACAAAAACATTATTTAAACAAACATATTTTAAATGCAACTCTGAGCCTGATCCTAATCTAACATTACACTGTTTAATTAATGTGGTTCCATTAATTCATTGTCCCTCTTCTGTCCTAACAAGCTTCAACACGTGACTTCAGATTTGTTTTTTGAAAACTGTTAAGTGGCATTATTAAAAGGCATCAAACCTTAATTTTGCATTGTTGCATGATTATACTTTCAGTATGTCTTGGTAGTTTTCCCCATTTTACCGACAGGGAATGCAGTGGGTCTGATTGCAGCACAAAAAAAACCTCTGTTGCACTAACACACTATGAATTCTGATTTCAGGATGATCATTCCATTTTAAATTTTCAGAAGAAGTAGTAGAATAAGTTGTGGCGGCCCTTGTGTGTGAACATAACAGCATGGCCGTGACCTCTGGTGACCTCTGTCGTATTTTGTCCATTGTCCTAATTGCAAGATCATTTTCAGACCGTGTCGTCAACTTTGTCTCATGCACTCTTTGCCCGATATTAGTTGTACCACCAGCTCTTACCCACATTGTCACACGTGCCACTGGCATTTTTAGGCCACAACAACCAAACGCCTCCTACCTGATGAATGCATGTGGTTCTGTTTGACAATTGTCCTGTCTATGTTGAAGTGAGGTTGAAGTCTGTCTGGTGTGTCTTAGCTAATTAAAGCTGAATTATTGATACTCTCGTGAATTATTCAGAGGGGATAATTAGGTATAGAAACAATGGTAAACACAGGTACAGCTGCACAACAGAAGAAGAGGGAGAAAGGAAATGAGGAGGAGAGGGAGAAGGGGACGGTGTGGCCTTTATTCCTCTGGCTCTCTGCCAGCCCCCTCTCTCTCTCCGTGCCTCCCCCCTCCTGTTTCATTCCCTTTCCTCCATGTTTATATCATTCACATAACTCCTAGCCTGATGTCTCTGTCCTTGACTCTGCAGTGTTCATCTCTCTCGGTTTCACCCCTTGTTCTTCTTCCCCTCCTACCTTCCTCCCTCCTTCAGTTTCTCCCATCCTTACCTCCTCTATCTCGTTCCTACCTGCTCTTTCCTCCTCTCTTCCCTGCCGCACCCATTAGACTTTCCTTCTCCCTGTTGCTATGACATTAGCTAGCTGTAGCAGTGTCAGGCCGGTCTTGAGGGATGAGACTAAAGAGCTAAGTCTTGCTCTTTTCATTTAATTACTCCTCCCTCTCTTTCTCCTCGCCTCCCTCCTCCCAGCCTTGTTCCCCTGTACATCACGCCCTGCCTTGCCCTCCCTTTCTCTCCTCCTTATGCTTCTTTGTCTTTTCCTCTTTTTCCACCTGACTCTGTCTTCATGCATGCATCCTCTCCCTCGTGTTCTTTCTGTCTCTCTGTCTTCATCTCGCTAAAAAAAAAAAGAGGAGGAGGAGGAGGAGACTAGAGGGACACAACATCACACCCACATCCTTCCTAAGAAATTGTTTGGATCATGTGGCTTCCTACAGAACTCCACCCATTTGCCTCTTGCTTTTGTCACACTGTGGTTCTGCAAAGTGTGTGTGTGTGTGTGTGTGTGTGTGTGTCTGCTTCTGTGTGTTGGCCTAGGCTTGACCTTGATTACCACGGTGACGGTGAGGCTCCTCATTAGTGCTGGACTGGAGGAAACAGTTGGGTAATGAGGGAGCAGTATTGTCCTTAGGCACACAAACACACACACACACACACACACACACACACACACATGCACACACATGCACACACACTCACTCCACACACAGATGCCAATGCACCACTTTGTATTAGTGCTTGCATGCACCTGCTGACACCTGCGCTTATGCAAGATCTCATACATAAGCCTCATGGACACACACACACATGCACACACACTCCTTCTGAGTACATCTCAGTCTCATGGCCCCCCACTCAGTTGTCTCGCCTCACCTTCTGTTTAGTGTTTTTTCTCTCCCACACACATTCTGCCTCTTCCCCCCGTCTCTGTCTTCCTCTCTCTGTTCTGCCCACCAGACAGACCTCGCAGACCTTACTGCCCACTGAGTTCCTACGAGCCTGAGCGTCACAGTGTCGCCCTCTGGTGGTAGTGCTTGCACGTCAGAGGGAGATGTCAACACGAAGTTTCATGATAACTCAGGCTACATCAGATCACCAAAGTAGAGATGTTACTTAGATCTGATTTGTGTTAAATTTCATTGATCCTAATTTCAAAGAACTTCACTTTTTATTTAAAGTTTTAAGGTTCGATGCTCTATATATCCTAAATCTATCTAATCTCTTTAATCTATTGCAGGAACTAGCACAGGAGTGGTTTTAAGTACTGATTTTGTCAAGGCGATGGCATCACAACACAATATCTCCAATTTAAATAGGTAATTTGTCAATACCAATAGACCCTCATTTCGCTGTATAGAGCAGAGTGTTTCATAAAATAGTGCACATATCATTATACGTGCACGCACGGTTCACGGTTGTATAAAAAGGCTGCAGTTTCATTGAATTTTGGCTACAAAACCACTGACCGAGGTTTCAGGCAAAAAACAGTAGTAACTACTTCTGTTCTAGATACACAACAGAAGTAGTTACGTAAAAACATGATGCACAAAAACGTAATTCATGAACGTCCAGTGATGTTTAAATCACATCGTTCACACCAGTCTCAGCTTCACAGGTGTGTAGTCAACACATCAACATGAAATCAGCTGGGAGATCAAAATGATGGTCGAGTTTCGAAGATGGGTGTGGTCTAAGCATGGGTGACAGAAATGGAAATAGGCAGGGTGCCATTGGCCCCTCTAACTCTATGCCCATTTTTTACAAAGTACAGAAAATATTTTAACAGCCACAAAAGTAGCTTCTGATAAAAAAAAAAGGCTCTCAAAAGTTTGAGTTTTGATATTAATTGAAACATTTACCAGTTTTACTGCTTAAGTGTTCATATGTTTGGTCCTTTTTAATGCACTTACTTTTAAATCTGACCTACTACCGAGCATATTTTACAAATTTATTATGTATTTACAGTACTACTTCCTCAGAGAAAACTTTTTTGCAGCATTCTTTGCCATATTTTAGCTATAAATCGTTGCTTAATGTCCTGCTACACTGACAGTCGCCAGCCTGTCCAAAGTCAAAGACCCATTGTTTTAAAAGAGAATCCGATTTTTTTTTGCAGTAAATCCCCCAAAGTTGTTGTTGTAAACTATATATGTGCCATGTGAGAATGGAAAGATTGCCAGGCGTAGCAACAGTAACTAAGGGCGGTGGGCCTCAGCGAATGGTCTGTTATGGTTTTGTGCAGATGTGTGCACGTAAACCTAAAATAGTTGTAGTGTGGTGTTGAGGCCGTTTGAGCTACCGTGTGGTATTTACTGTACAATCATACCTTCTGCTTTATAGTTTTTCCACAACTGACTTCCCTTCACACACGCGTCATGTAGGCTGGTTACACATACAGTCACCCAGGATCATACTAGGCCTTATACTGAATACACACTTGAGTAAAAGTTGCACACTCTAACAAGTTTATCATGCATTTTTTGTGTCTATGAGCCCTCATCATGTTATTAGCACCACAATATGAATGAAATTGAGATTAGAGAGTAATAGAGATTCACTTTGTTGGAAACAAAGAGTCTCTGTTGAACTTGTGTCCTCATTTCACTGAAGCACATTGTTCACCCTTAAAGGCTCCAATATGCTTCACACATCAGCCGTCTGCAACCACTCAAGTATATAAAGTTGACACGCTTTCATCTTTGTTCTTTCATGGAGAGAGTTGGTATAATTTTTTGTAACAGGAACTAAAGTAATTATTGTGCAAACACAATCAAAACCAACGTTTTGCTTAGTTTTAGGTCTCATCCGAGGAGTTAGTTACCTCATTGTTTATAAACGATAAGTCTATCTTAATGTTCAGGCACAGCATGATTTGTTTAATGAGAGGAAAAAAAGTTTCATTTTTAAACTTTTTTAAGACATTACAACATTAATTGTATACATTTATATACTTGGTGATGCTAGGCATATCTGACCAATACTGACTTAAGTAGCTCGATCAGGTATCACTGACAATGAGGCTGATTATTCAATTAAATTCCATATGTATATACTTCATACATTATACATCTGAATTTCAATTCCTATGAAATGTTTTGACCAGTTTGTTGCTGCATTTCAAATTTTAAAAAATGAATTGTAATTACTGCTAATTGTTTTTCTTCAACTTTATACAAATTTGCTGGTGCATGATTTTTCTATTTTATGATATATATTCAGTAAATGTATATATGTGTGCATATTTGATACATTTTGTTTTAAAAAATTAAGAAAGTCATGCCTCGGTTATCAGTATCAGATTTACGACTGAAAACGTCAAATTGGTGAATCTCTCATACAGGCTGCACTTTCTGCATTTCTCAGTAATAAAACTGATGAATGGGTGAAAAACAATGTATTACTGAAACTTTGTCTCCTTTCATGTAAATCTTTCCAGCCTGTTAATATTTATGTGTCATGTAAGATACACACACACACACACACACACACACACACACACACACACAGGTTCATTGAAAGCTGGATTACATACTTGGAATTCTTGGAATAGTAGGCCGAGGCCTTGGTTGTCTTTTTTCAGTTGTAAACATGGATGCCTGTTTGTAAAAAGATGAAAGATGTGATCCTTGGCAGTTCTGACGCTTTAATGCTGGTGATTTTTATACTAATAAGTGGATTGTATTTCCATGTGCAGATGAGGACAAGGCGCATGTGAAAGGAGTATTTGTAGTAACAAATGTGAAAATGTGTGTGGACCGAGATGTCTCTCCCTTCTCCCCGTTTCTTCTCCTTCAGTCTCTCCTCTCCATCTATCCAACAAGAGTCTGATTAATTCTCACAATTTTCCCGCTTTGATCGCTCCCTTCAGAAGCGGTGCAACGAGAGCCGTCGACACAGCGAGAGAGGGAGCTCTTACAATTCAAAGGTAGATAAGGGACTGGTTCCCTCACGCGCTTGTCTTCCTGCGTATCCACTTCACGTTTTGACAGATTCCAGTGGAAAGGGGAGGAATGTGAGAATAAAAGAAGCAGTAGGCAGGAGACAGGTTCGAGAAAAAAGATGGAGGGAGATGAAAGAGGGATAGGTTAAGGAGAAAATCTGTCACGCTATTATAGCTGATATGAAATATGCAATACAAACTGATATCACTCATTTTTAACACAAGATTTACAAAGTGCTTTATAATAGAGAAAGACAGACAGAAAAGCAACAATTGGACAGAAATTGGAGGGATAGATATATCAAGTTTATAAAGGTTTAAAAATGTGAGTTTCAAGCAAAGGAAGTGAGCTTCAGTGAGCTGCAGACAGGTCGTTCCACAGTCTGAGCTCTGTCAGCAAAGGTGTGGTCACCTTTTGTCTTTATCCAGAAGTGTCCTGTCTGAGCATCTAAGACTGCATCCAAGCTCATAGGGAACAAATTGGAAATGTAGTTTAGTGTAGAGGTGGGCGATATATATCCTCTACAATAACAAAAAAGGAGATGTCATATGGATGTCTCGAGCACTGGCTTTCCAACTTGGAGTACCAAAACTTCACTGGGGGGTTGTGATTTAATCTTGATTTTTGTTTAAATTTTTAAATTGTTTTTTGGGGTATAAACTTTCTAAATCTCACAAAATATGGACATAGCTCCTACCTGAACTCCAGCTATATATCCAGCCTAGTCCTGCAAGTTTGTAGTTAAAAAATGTCACAAGAAAGACATAGTACGTAAATAATACATAAGTATATTAAAAGTTTCTGAAATTATATATATATTTTTTTATTTTATTTTATTTTTTTAATATATAATATGAAATAATCATAATGATGTCATGCCACTTACTCAACAAAAGAAAATGGGTCCCTTAAGAAAACACGTTGGGAAGCACTGCTGTGGATCATGACCAGGACATGCAGAAGAGATGAGGGGAGGAAGTTTGGCTTTGAACACAACAGCTCTTTATCCTATGTGGATCTATTACAACTCCAGTGCCTTTAGACACATGTTGATTTTATACCGCAGCAGTACAGCAGGGAGCCATTAGTCACACATGCAGAGAGAGAAAAATCGAGAAGTTTTTAGCAGTGGTCAAAGACAATACAGCACAGAGGACATATTTGATTACTGTCGACCATGATGTCTTAGACCTCCAACAGAGAAAACATACAGGATGAACGGGCCTTACAGAGACTCCTTGTTCCAACATCAGCCAACATTACACTCGGTCTCGAGCAGCTTTATACATCTTATCATGGCAGTTTACTTTCGCAGGTTTTCCTCCACACTTACACACTCACACATGTGTAACGTGATCCCACAGGTAGCGTTCCTCGCTCCACTAATGAAGCATTGGTTGTTATGAAATCAACAGGCAAGTCAGCCCAATCCTGTGATCTCTCCCGGCGGCCCCAAGAGACGTGCGTGAATTTGTGTGTGCGTGCATGCGTGTGTGTGTGCATGCGTGCGTGTGTGCAGCATGCCTTACTAGTGCGTGCGCATGCTCCTTTCTTTACCCGCATGTGGGGTCAAAAGGGTGGAGAGCAGGGGGCAACTCCCAGTTACAGCAAATGTTTGATTGGATCTTGCTGCTGCCCTGACACAATTTGATTGGCTGTCAGGTCCAGCAGTCAGAGCAGCGAGCAGGTAGGGGAGGGTCTTCACTCTGCTCTGTTGCTAGGTTACAGGTATACCCAATAGATGTGGAGATATAGAGATAGAGTAGAGATAAGGATGTGTTAGTTAGTGTGTGTGTGTGTGTGAGTGTGTGTGTGTGTGTGTGTGTGTGTGTGTGTGTGACTGTCAGCATCAGGGAGGGGTCGACAGGACTGAGGGTCAGGAGGGTGGAGGGAAGAGTGAGACAGAGGGGGAGCGATAACAAGTGAGAGATACAGAGGGATTTCTTGAAAGTGAGAAGGGAAAAAAGCAGGTTTATTGTGTTTTAGCGCAAAGTCTTGTTCATACAGACAAACATAATTTATCCACATTCCAACAATCCAAACTGACAGCTTATCCAAACAGTTGAAATGGACTGAATATGGAGAGATCTGAAAATGCCAGAATTTTCTCGCTGCTTTTCATTTTGTGGTTTTTAAACACGGAATCACACCAGATTCTTCATTTTGAAAGGTTTGTACAAAACCTAGATTACCTCAAAATGTCATGTTTTTTTTCTTTCTTTTCCACTGACGTCCCCAAAAATGTACAGGTGGGGCGATGTAATTATGGCTGTCCGGTAGATCCCAGGCCTGTGGTTGGTTTTGTAATTCATTAAAGTGCTGTTGTATTAATCACAGACTGCTCTAGACAACACTGCTCTGAGAACAGCTGTTCCGCTGCACTTAGATTGCAATCATAGAGCGGTCAGTCGCCACTAATCGGGGTCATTTATCAATCCGGAAGACCACACACTCAAATGTGAACGCACTGGAATACACACACACACTGATCGATGGCTGGGCTAGGCCGGTAAGAGGGATTGATGGGCGCTTGGCTGGTGCTCTTTATGTGTGTGTGTGTGTGTGTGTGTGTGTGTGTGTGTGTGTGTGTGTGTTTTCTTGTGTGCTGGCATGAGCACAGCAAGTGAAGGGAGCACACAAACGCTAAAGAGCTGTAAAGATTAACCTCTAGTTGATTAAAATGTGTGTCACTCTTGTCACTTACAAACTAGTTTGGCCGCACAATAAATCCTGACATATTTTCACAATTTCTACACCCAGAACTAGTAATTTATCCATTATATCTCCATGATAACTTGATCCATGCAGGAAGACCATGAGATGCTGTTGAAATGAGGGCCTTGAGATAAAGGCGCACTACGCAGGAATTGTCGCAAACTGTTTGTAAACACAACATTTGAACTTAGCTGCTCCTCTTCAGCTCAACAAAAGTGAAAGCAAATCTCAGATTCACTCTCGTATTTGCAACAAGCTTTTGAGCAAGTGATGATTGAGAAGGATTACTTTTACATGAGTCTATACATTGCTTTGTTTTTTTTGGAAAATCGTACACCGTCAACCTATAGATTTATTTTGTCTGTTTCTATGATCAAAAATTAATTTCACAAATACTGACATAAACTAATCTCGATGGACTGCATGCAGGCATTCATACCTGCGTGGTAGTTCAGAGGTGTTGAAATGCCGTTTTTCATTTATGTATGTAACATATCACGTTTAGGTTCTCTTCCCGCCTTCTTTTGTACCCGGTAGGGTCGGACTATATGGTCAAATTGTGCAACAGGTCACAGTCTGCCCAACAACCAGCAATTTGTGCTATATCTTCTTGCTATGTTCCACAAGCTCTCGTAGCTTTTTTAGTCTCATAAATACACAAAATGAACTCACAAAACATCAAACAATTTATTCATACACCTAATTACCTTACAGGACAACAAGTTCTCCAACATAAACAGCACAAGAGGTTGTGTGTCAGTACCACAAATAACAGCACATATTGGAACATATGAAAGTATGAACGCGACAAAAAAAATAGCAGTTGTAAAAACAGGCTGCAGTTTCTGTGGATTTATGGTCTGAAGCCACTGACCTAGGTTTAGGGCAAAAATACTTCCTGGTAAGGCGTCATAAAACAGTTTAAACAGTAAATAAATGTGTGTAAATGCCAGAAATCAGATAGTTACAAGGGTCACATGACTACCGCAGGTTACGTAACAAAACATAAGTTACGTTCTTCTGGGTGAAAGTCCGCCGCTTGTTTTTCCCATCCACCACCACAACCTCCAACCAAATGGGGGAATCTGCCCTTTTAAACTTTGCTTGGCTTTCAATCATTACTACGTCAGCAAGATGGCGGTGGCTGCATTACAGGGGACAGTGAAATTCGTAAATATAGCTCCTTTTTTCGCTGCATGTACACCCGACCTATATTGACATTTATATTGTGCTAGAAAATACGCTTTTCTCTTTCAATTAATAAAGAACAGTTTAATTGGTTTGATAAATCATTAAAACATTCAAACTCGAAAAGAGAAACAAACAAACAAAATACATTAAACGCGTCTTGGTTAGTCTTTCACTGTTCTAATCACCAACTCTAGTTTGGTCAAGATAAAACCCTTAGTGAGATTCTTTTTGCTCTTGCATAAGACAGACCTACTGAGGTGTAGTTCACATAATGTGTTGTTGTACAGTTACCCATTAACACACTTCACTGCATTGGTTTGCAGAGGTGTTTGTGTGTATCTTTGCAGAAACATATCAGGTATGCATAATATTATTTTCTGTGTTTTAGTTAATTAAGTTATTTTGATTGTGTTCCTCAACCAAGAATCAATAAGCAGTCAATCCCCAGTATGCTATAGATGTAGTATAGTGTCTTGCACAAATCACTGTCTGTCCCTAAACCCATAAAGTGAATGCAGGTCTCATTTTGTCAGAGTTTGTTTCAGCAGTTTAATTCTGGAGATCTGCTTATTCCCCAATTTACACAAGATAAAATTAGGATTTTCAAGGCTTAAACAAACATTTCCTCAGAGATTGCCTTCGGTGCACTGCCCCGGGGTCTGTTTGGAGTTCTGAGCTTTCCTTTAATGGCACTTTGGCATTGTTGGGGATGCTGTAAATGTAACACAACAACAGGCACTCTGAACCTTCCTCTGGGGTTGGAGTTAGTTTGATCCAACAGTATATCAGCTTTATGTTACACAGCCTCTGGCCCTCTGCAGCAAACTGCCACCCCTGTAGAAAGCACAGGCCCTGCGCTAATACCTGAGCCACACCGAGGAAAGACAACAGTGGAGACCGAGTGTGGATGCCTCTGATGATTGGGTCTTATAAACATTCCCTACACTCGTCCTTCCATGTTGGTCAGGCCAAGAACATTTGGCTGTCCGGGAAAGCTGTCAGACTGCTGAGAGAAAAAGAACGAAAGGGTGAGACAGAGAGAGGAGAGAGAGGAACACCGGGGGAGGAGGAGGACCTTTGCTTTACTCAGTGCTGAGCTGATTATGGAGTAAATGACTCTGTAATTTGTAAATTATCGCCCTTTATTTTTCCTCAATGTTGTTTTTCCGTCTCTTGACCCTAAATTCCTTTCAGCCTTTTCCCCAATTCATTCCCGTTTCCGCTGTGTTTCTTTTCCTCTAATCTTCTGCTCTTGTTAATTCTCATTCTGTCACTTTGAAATTCTCTCACATTTACCCACCACTTCCTGTCTTGATCACCTCTTTCTGGCTGGTTATCACATATTTCTGCTACTTTTAACTCCTCTGCTCATTCAGTCTCTATTTCCTCTCCGTTTCCCTTCCACATACTGCTGATTCATAATCGCTGTTTGGACAGAAAACAGAGGGATGGAGCTTCTGTCCTGATGAATAACAACAGGAATTGGGAGAGAAAGAGAGAGAGAGAGAAAGCGAGAATGGGACACTGAGGCAGCCTCCTTTGCAAACTGTCTGTCTGGCTGGCACTCTGTCTCTCGGCCTATCCGCCAGACTGTCAGCGACTGTGTTTCTGTGTGTGTCAACGTTCTCGCCCTGAACCAAAATTTCCACAGATCATGCGGTCAGGCTAACCAGATTTGGCTCACGACTGCTATTCTTAGGCCCATGCCATCCAGAGTCTGTTTAAATAATACGGCCTGTGTGCTCTGTTGTCTTTGTCTGTCTTCATTTTTTTCCAACACCTGGGCCTGTCTTCACTCTCACACATTTAGAGTGCCTTCCACCACTTAGTATTATGAGAAACGGAAAGAGACGGCGAAAGGAAAGGATGGGGTACTAATGGAATTGTGAGAAAAACATAGAGGGCGAAGCAAAAAGAGTGATGGAAAAGAAAAGAGGAAAGCAGAGTGCAAAGGAGAGGCAGATTATATATGGTAGCGATGAGGGAAAGCGGATGAAGGAAGAGTGCAAATATGAGGGAAACACAGAACTGGTTGACCAAAGTGCGCCACCGGGGGTCTGACTCAAAAGTAGAAAGATGTTCTTGGAGATAACAGACTGAAGAGTCACAGTGCTGTTTTTTGGGGAACACACAGAAGGCCTTTCCTGTTTATTCATGTCTCCTCCTCTTCCTTTCACTGCTGCATTTTTCCCCGTTTTTCTTTTAGGGGTCACAGACAGTTGATGCGTACGGGCCGGGCCGGAGAGTTAAAACCCGAAATGAACCCACAGAGAGACTTTGTAGTTTGGCTGACATACTGTGATCAAAAATGTAGGTCAAAGATGAACAATTTGCAAATGAGGTGGAGAAAGCAGGGGAAGAGAAATAGAGGGTGACTGGAACAGTGTGTATGTATGTGAGAGTGTGTAGGTGTGTGGCCTTTTTTGGAGACCACTCTATGTAATGAGCTGAGCAGGGCGACAGGGACGGGGCTGCATCACTAAGTCCTGCACAGCTTAAATCACGCTGGCATCTGGCTTCCACACACACACACACACACACACACACACACACAAGCACGTGATACACACAACCTGACAGTGTGTGTGAGCAATAGAAGGGGGTGCAGTTTGAGAAGTCTGACAGCCTCGCTCCTCTTATGTGTTTATGTTTGATAAATTTTGTTTGCTACATCAGATTTATTCCCCTCCTCGTCGCATATCCCTGATTAACATAATTGGGCAATCACCTCTTCAGGACATTAAGCAAATAATTTTATTCACTTAATGAATCTGTCTTAATATGTAACCTTAATTGCAGTTCTCTCCCTCGTGCTGCCGCTCCTGCTCTCTACTTTTTCTCAGTAAAGCAGCAGAGAAGAAAGGTTTTCCAGGGGTCATAAGTGACTTATATATTTAGCTTCCCTGAATGCTTTGAATAGCTTTGCTTCATGCCGCCTTCATAAATTTAAGATAAATCTACATTATTTTTTTTTGCCAAAGCCATATTCATAATCCAAACACAAAACTTGGCTTCCTCAGAGCTTAGCGGAGGGAGCATAAAGGTACAATTTGCTGCTGATGCGATTAAATAAAACACCCATTAATATTTACGGTGACGTGTCATCTTAATCTCCGTCTCTGATGCGTGTCTAATTTTTCAAATCAGCCTTACTACTGTATGATTCTCTCATGACTCAAAGGGTGAATGAATCGGAGGGTTACACAGTACGAGTGAGTCACTATCAAAGCTATATTTGTGCGTGGATGTGTGTGTTTGTGTGACTGTGTCTTCCCTGCCCTGTCTGTGGATGCATGTGTGCAAGTGTGTGTGATGTTGGCCAGCAGTAGCGGGGTTATGAATCAGATCAAACACACACATACACACACACTGTGACACCAGATCAAACACACACACACTCGCTTGCGCACTGCCTGTGGTGGACTGAGCTGAAGGGCCCCGACCGGGTGTGACTTTGATCCTCACCACAACATCCGCTCTTCCACTCCAACACTGCTTTTCTGCTGCTTGTCCATCTCACGTGCCCCTCAGGACACTTAACCCGGGACTCAAGTTACTCCTTTCAGATCTTCAAATAGAGCTCAGTGTGCCTTCAAACACAGAGGATCCTCCTGTTGTAAGTGGACACTCTGTGTGTAGGATCCAGATTTGGAGCCTGCAGATGGGCTCCAGGTCTCAGAGGGAGGCTTGTGGTTAGTGTCACCATCTCAGTGGCCGTGAGAGCAACAATAACCCAGTTATAGGCTGAGTTGAGAGCATGTATGGGTGTTTTTCTTTGATTATAAGCCAGATGTGAATATTTGGAGCAGGTTGCTCCAAAATGTGTGAATGCTTTCCTTAGTCTTGATGATGAATGACTCAGATGTAATTTGCATCTTTATTCCTTGAGAAGAAGATTTATTCAAGGAAGTGTTTAAATTGATTGAAATATGAACTGAAATAGATCAGAGAGCTCAGTAGGACATCTTTCCAGCTTTGTCTTTGTTATTGTAAGCCTTTGGGAAGCAGTAAAGTCACAGGATTTTGACAAAATTGATAACAATTTTGGCATCATTGGCGTTTAATGCAGAAATGTCCATATAAATATGTTGCTAAAAGCAATCCAGTGGTAGGTGGTATTTTGTTTTCCCCACCATGTTATTTACAGTATATGTTGCCTCTGCTTTATGCAAATGATCAGATGTTATGGTGACAAGGAGGCACAAACCCAGGAACATAGAAATACATAATACACGGTCGCCCATAAAGTTGGAATAAAATCATTTTTGACTTCTTTCCATGAAATTATTGTGACAATGTGATTTTTTTATTGACAGATAAAGTGTATATCTCCATAAAACTTTATTAATCAATCTCTCCCAAACATATCACAATGAAAATGAAACCACAATTAACGGAGGATTGTGTCTGGAAACAAAAAGATTCCAACTATATGGGCGACCGTGTGTATAAAATCCATATGAACTAGATGCTCATCCATGACCTTTTCAGCGATATGTGCAGACATACTTCCTGTGTGAGATGTAAAAGTCCTTTAGAATCAATGAAGATGAATACGAGATGCAGAAAGCAGCTGTGTCAGATTTAAGTGTCTCATGAGGGGAGTGGAGCTAATAAGCTAAATTTTAACACGTCAAACCTAATAAAACATCTTCAGGCTCATCACCCAAAGGAGCACAATGAATTTACTGTAATAAGAGAACAGCAACGAGCGAGGCAGCAGGTGCCACAGTGATCCCCGAGCAGGCGAGTTACAGAGCGATAATGCTAAACATATAGCAATTACAGAGCAGATTCACAGCAACAGATGAAAAACCACATAAGATTCTGTGTGGTGCCTCATCTCCACACACCCGACCTGCTGAACTAAGTTAATCATTTCTAAATACCTTTAAATTAATAGAATAAATATACAAGGATACATTTCCATAAGTCAGTTAACTAACTATTTTAACTTCTTAAAGGGATAGTTTGGATTCTTTGAAGTGGGTTGTGTAAGTCAGAGTGTTACCTACAGTAGATGGCGGCCTGCACACCACCAGTTTAGAAAAGCAGGCAGCACAGATACGGAAACGAAGCAATGTACTGCTGTGGACAGGGGCAGCAGCAAAATGTATTTTATCTAGGGGTGGGCAATATGGGGAAAAGAAATCTTGATTCGTAAAAACAAAACAGTAATTTTAACTGGCAGAAGAAGGGTTATTGATGAGTTGCTGGTTAGTTTACTTTGTGTTATTGTGCGACTTTGGTGTTTCAACCATTTATCAGGCAAAGAACTATATTTGGTAACTTCAGGTAATATTTCGAGAAAAACGTTGCAAATTTACTAGATTTAAGTGGCAAATCTACAAGAAAAAAAGTTGCAGATTTACGTGAAAAAAGTGGAAAAAAATCAACTTTTTTCTCCCAGATTCACCACTTTAACCCTTAATAGGGCACTCATTGCAATACTTGCAAATTCCAAATTTCAACCCTAGAGAATATTGGAGGATATTACATACAGCCAGAATGTGTAAAAGAAAACATACGAAAATAATATTTTGAGAAAAAAGTTTACGAGATTAAAGTGGCAAATCTACGAGAAAAAAATGCGCAGATTTATGAGATTTTAAGTGTTTTTTTCACGCAGATTTGCCACTTTAATCTAGTAAATTTGCAACTTTTTTCTCTAAATGTTACCGGAAGTTCTTGCCTGATAAAGGGTTAAAGGGATTGTTCAGATTTATCAACAAACTGGCCAAGGCAGCGGTAGATCAGCAATGTCTTTGTTCAGCAAGGTAAATGCTGCTTTTTCTAATGGAGTATGGTGGCTTTAAAGATATTATAGAGGGATATAAGAGCTTCAGTTCCCGGTCAGAAAATGCTGTCTGACAGCAATGTAATGCAGTGAAAATATAATAAATGAAGCATAAACTTAAAGTTTAACATTTTTTAGGTATCTAAAATACATGTTGCTGCTGGCCTTCTTCACAGCAATCTATAACTGCCATATTGGTGCGCCTGCCTGCTTCACCAAACTGGGGGCATGCCCATAAAACTCTGACTATAGATAAGTACTAGCGATTGGAATAATTAATCGATGATCACTTAATGGTCATTGAGAATTTGGTCGATCACATGGAATTTTAAATCGATCTGTGTATTTTTTAATTGTAATATTATCTCTGACTGCGTATCAGAACTCACTGAACTGAAACACGGCCGAGCATTCACTTCTGCGGCTGAGAATTAAGTTGGATAAAGCTACAGTTTGCAAACTGAAAGTTGCAATAACAATTATAAAACACACAGAAATACAAGAGTATTAATTTGAGCATAACTAGCTTACTGAATCAAACCTTGCTAGCATTAATTATTAGGTTTAATTTTAGCCAAAACTTATTTAAACACAAAAACTACTTAAATATGAACAAATACTGTGAAAATTAACCTCATGCCTTTTCAAGGGCTAAAACATTGAACTCCTTGACATTATTTTTTACAATATTATCTCTATCTGGCAGGTTTTTTCCAACTGCCCATCCCTAATAAGTACCTTATCCATCCTCACTTCAAAAAGTCTAAATTATAAAATTCTATTTAGCAAGAACCTTCCAGAACGACCGAATATTAGTTTTACAATACACTATTTGTGTGGCAGTGCAGAATAAAGCTTGATATTGCCCAGGTGCTGTCACCTTGATGCTTCGAGCTGTGAAAACCTGCGTGACTTGACAGTCGACTGAAAAATAACGAGCCAAAGTGAAGGGGACGTCTAAAAATGCATGTAAAACAAGTTAAGAGAACACTGCACAGCAGCTAGACATTTTTGTTTATTGTTTTTGAGTAAGTGTTGAACTCCAGTTAATTTTTTATCATTTGATTCAGGTACATGGTTGAAAAATTAAGTTATTTTTTAAATTGTCAAATGGCCCTTACTCTTCTGAAGTTTAAAGTGCAGCTTCCCCCACTTGAAAAGACAGCTTGCTTCAGAAGATTGGACTGGAATCATTCAATGATTAAGATTTAGCTTTTTTTCTTTCCTCTCTTTTATTTTGAATGTTGCCAAAGACAATCACATGTGAAAAACCTTATACACAAACACAAATGTAACCCAAGAAACCATAATCAGTCAACATAACCCAAAATCAAATACTTATTTTTTAAAGTACTAGAAATTAATCTTGAAAATAAGTATAAAATACCCATATTTCAAGCACCCAAAATGAATTAAATACATTTAAAAGCACTATCTAATGATGATTTTAACCTTACAAACTTTAGCAGCTTTTAACTCTTGTAAATGCACACATCATTCTTCATCAAATGACTTTTAGCTTGAATGTTTTTTTAAAATACTGGAAGGGGCGGTATTATCTGATTCTAACCGATAATACCGCCCCTTCCAGCAATGTGCCATCACGGCTGATCTTTACATGTAGCTTATCTCCATGTGGCCCTGAACCCTGTCTTTGAATAACCCAACTGGTGTTGCTACATTAAGGCTGCTGGCGTGCTGCCGGTGAATCTGAATTTGTCTCAGTTGTTCTGGACACAGTGTTTGGACAAGCCTCCCTGTAATCCCCTCGACTAGGACTTGGCTGCTCCTGCTTTAGAGGAGATGAAGACAATGCTTCTCACTATGGAAATGTGTGCAGACGCTTTGATGCTTTATACACTTCAGCTTTTTCAAAGTACATGTCCAGTTCTTCGGCTCCCTCACACCTTCCCCTCTCTCTAACCCCCCGCCCCCTCTATACCAGCTCTGATCGATCCAACCATGTCTCCCAGTCCCACATGTCATCTTTTTTCTTTGACACGGGTCTCCTCTCCCCACTGCTTGGTATTCTGGAGTGGGAATGCATGCACCATCGCAGATCCATCAGCTCCAATCGGAATGCCGCACCACGGCTCGGGGAAATGGAGGGATGAGAAAGGAGACAGAGGTGGAGGGAGGAAGAGGGGGAAAAGGGAGGGAGAGCGAGAGGGCAGGTCAGTGGCTTGTCGACATCCTTCCGGGACCAAAGCTTCAGACTGACAGGGAGGGAAGGAGAGAGAGAGAGAGAGAGAGAGGGAGGGAGGGAGAGGGAGAGAGAGAGAGAATGATGAGCGTAAAGGCAAGAAAAAAGCACCTTTTTATTTTTGAGGGTCCACTTTTGTTAATATCCATTTCCTTTCAAATCGGCCTCCAAGGAATTCAGAGCACACAAGTTCTTATACTCCATTTCTATTAGAGCTCAAAGGATTTAATGAGTAGTATGCTTCAGGAAAAGAATGGATTTTTAGAGTCTGGCTGCTCTCATAAATTAAAACCTCATATTTGTTCTGTTCAGGCTCCATGTAGGCACTATAGATGATGCAGATGTGTTCAGTGAAATGACTTCTGTCATGACTGCACATCCAACAGTGGATGATGCACATTGTACATCTGTTTCTGTATGATTCATGTGAAGTCAAATTCATGTTTTTATAGGTGGCTGAGACAGCTCAACTCAATGCAACTTAAAGAAAACACATGCAAACAAACAAGACGAGCAAATGATAAAACACATTCCCCACTTTGACAACGCAAAGACACTAGGAAGAAAAGTACACATGAACACTTAAATAAAATAAATAAAAAAAACACTTTAACAGTATAAAAATTTGAAAGAAAATTCATGAAATACAGAGAAAGGGTTCCAGGTCAGACAGACAATATGTGGTTTATGGGTGGTAAACTGAGCTAGTAGCAGTAGAAGAATTATAAAATGGAGAAATAGAATTACAATAACTAAATAAAGTACAAAAGATGAATATTCAGTGATTAGTGTATGGCTGATCTGCCGTTATTGGTCAAAATAACATAAGCAAGAACATGGATTTATGTCATTGTGGCTTTTTTCAATCTTCCAATCGAGATGCGTTGAAGTTTGTTAAAAAGGACGGGATTTTTAGTTTCCAGTGATACCAAGTTTGTCAGTGTAGGCTGGCAAGACACTTCTTCCAGATCTTTTGAACATAGCTTGCACTTATGTTCACAAAGTTTCTATCTATACGACTTTATTGTAAAGAAAAATGTGTAATAAGACATAGTTTACTGCAAATTGCAGTTCCCTAACAAACATCTGTCAAGTCAGGAATGACAAATTGTGGAAAAATACTGGTAACATGGTAACTTTGTCATCTGTGCTCATGCTGTGTATATGTATACGTCCATGGGCTAATATAGTCAGCCATTTGTAGCAGGTCATTGTGCCCCTGGGTAGCCTTTCTGTGTCTTTCAGCACTGCTTTTCATCACACATTCCTCTGTAATATACACTGTATTTTTTTAGCCATCAGCTCACTTTCCTCTCCTCAACTGGCTCATCATCCGTTCCTTCTCCTGTCAGAGCGGAGGGAGAAGCAGACAAGCGCTGATCGCATCGATGTTGTCTCTCTTCTTCATTTATCGCTCTCTTTCTTTTTGCGCTCTTCCTCTCCAAAGCCTCTCCACCCTCTCTGTGTGTTCTCCCCCATGGCTTTCCTCTACAGCAGTGCGTTGCCTTGGTAATTACCAGTTGTCTTAAACAGACAGATGGAATAAGAGAGAGTGACGGGCAATTTTCCCAGTGCCTGTTTTCCCCGTTTATGTGCGTGCAACTTCTTTTTCTTTTTTTTTTTGTGTTCAGTATGCACGCCTTTTAACTTCTCGCCATCTCTTTCACAGTCTCTTCCCTCACTCTCTGCCTGTGAGTTTGCGTTTGTGTACATCTCATGTGTGTGTGTGTGTGTGTGTGTGTGTGTGTGTGAGGCGGACATGGGGAATTACCTGACAGAATGTGTTAGTCCAAGATGGGAGTGGGACAGTCTCATCTCCTGCTGTTGTGTTGGCCATTTTAGATGCCAGGTGTCACTCTGGACCTCTGCAGGTCCCCAGGAGGGATCACTGCTGTCCCCTCCTCTCCTCTTTTCTCCCAGTATGCCCCTCACACAGCAGCGCAGTAAAGAAATGGGGCTATTTCTGTCTTCAAACTGTCAGGGCGAGAGAGGATGTGAAGGATGGATGGAGAAAGAGTGAGAGGCAAACAAAGGGCGGTGATATGAGGGACTAACACGCATTAACATGATGTCAGAGTTCACCTACCAGTTCTCATGTCACCCAATTAATTTTCCACACTCTCTTTCAGGCTGGCATGATCAGGATGGAGCAAGAGGAGTTTTTTATCGAGCCGGCGGAAAGGGGCGACGGAGTGATAGAGCAGGAAGAGGAGGAAGGCGGAGGAGGGAGGACACACATCGTCTATCGCTCCTCAGCCGTAAAGAAAGCGCCCATCAGCAGCGCGGCGGCAGACTACCACTCCAGAGGTCAGTCCGGGGCTCCAACTGTGCCACCCTGCGCTCTCACACACCCTTCACTGCATACTTCAGCTCTGTGCTCTATTTAACTTCATCTCCTCCATCTTTTTACTGAGATATTTTATTGACACAGACTCCCCGATCGTTCACCCAACATTTGAAAGCTCCACCAGCACCCATCCTGACTTTAAAGTTCTCTTTCTCAAACACCACTTCCCCTGTAGCGTCTTCAACCATTGCTCCCTCACACACACCTGCTTATATAATCATATCAAACTATTGTATGCAAAGACAGCGAGTCACAGCGTGAGCATACCCTGCTGTCAAAAAGGTTACACCTACACACGCTCAAACGCATCCTCCTGTCACTGCGCTAATTTTCCAGTGAGAAAGGAGCGACATATGGCGACGCACGTGTTTGATTGGTAAGGTAGCACTCCTTGTGTCTTTTATAGAATTATACGCTGCCTTGGCTGCCTCAACAATTAACAGCTGGCACTCAAGTCTTTGGTTTCCCGCCGTGTGTGCCTCCATTTTCCACTCTACAGATGAAATAAATGAAGTGAAACAACAAGTAGGGCTATTATTTTAGAGGAAGCATAATACTTACAGTTCGACACAGCGTGTCAGCTCCGGGATAAGAAGACAAATATGTATTTAAAAAGGCTTTAATACTCAAGGTCTGAACATTATCACGCAAGCAGAATTATATTTTCATCACAAGGATTCAGCTATTCACTGGTTTTATCTTGTGTTACGCTCAAACATCTTTTTATTTTTTGTTACAGTGGAATGAGAAAAAAATGAATCTGACCTTAATGCAGTAAAATGAGGTTGTTCAACTTCAAGGTAATATCACATGATTGAATCAATTTAATCCAATGAATCTTACTGTTTTTTTACTTTATCTTTTAGCTCAATATAATAAATTGAACTTTTATAAATTTTGAAGGACATGAGCGTCTTGTACAATTCTCTATTTCAGTTACTCTGATTTACTTGTAAATAAGCATAAAAAACACACATTTATGGAGGTAGGAGGTAAGAACATAAAGTCATGTAAAACAGAGCTTGTCGAAAAAAGTGAAGTCGTGTGGTGAAATTTTCCCACATAAAAATGTTCAAACACCCATGTTTTGAATGTGATGATATATTAGCAGACATGGAGATTGATATTTACATTATGTGACATCTGCAAAGTAGTGATGCAACATTTAATTTGATTACTGATTTGATAACTTAATTTGATTTCCCACTACAACCACAACTCAGTGATAACAGACGCTGAAACTGGTCACTAAAACATGACAAATGTGCTCTTTTGTATTGCAAAGTGACAAATTTGTTCTTCCCTATTTTTTTCTGTGATCTGAATATTTTACACATGTGAAAATATACATACATACATTTATATTTCTTGTTATTATTTTTGTTCAATAAGTTTTCACATCAAGTCTGTGCATTTTGCAACATGATCTTGAGCTTAAATTCAAAATATAACACTTACATTTAACAATTAACTACTCCAAAACTAAATTGAACTCAATATAGCAGCCATAGAAATGTGCATTAAGTATAGGAGTTATTACATTTAGAGATTAACTGTGTATTGGCTCATACCAGGAAACCTGGAGCATGGAGTGTGTCCAGAATCTGATCTAAGACTTGCATATCAGATATAATGTTGCTTTAATATTTGATAAATAGTATTAGTCTTTTTATAATTAAATGTTATCATTTTGATATTATAACATTATATTATATTCATATTAAATTAGTATTATCATTATTTTGTCACAGGTCTGAACTTATAATAAAATAATAATAAAAAGCTGCATATATCCGTAGGTAAATTAGTGAAATGAATAAAAAAATAAGGGACAAAAAAAATGTATCAGGGTGTGATTGTGATATTAGGATATTATTGAAATGCCTAGTAAGCTTTTTGTGAGAAATAATGCCGCTAATTATTTAATGCACCTGACATATATATTGAGCGGTTTTAAAAGTTATATTTTTTGGCTAATTTAACTGAATTAATGGCAAATGGCACCATTGTCTGCCTGATTTCTTGTGAGTTCTTTTTGAAAACATGCACATCCAAACAAAGCAGAAATTAAAAAAAGAAGGTAAAATCCCAGAAAACTTGATATTCAGTATCATCAGTCAGGGGTTTTAAGAACTTGCTTGCTGGGAAAAATATCCCTGCAATGTCTGCATGCCTCAGGCTTGTTTCAGCAGAAGTGGCTGCCCAATCACCATGATTGATCTGATGCCTACGAGTCAATCAATTGTGACACGGACCTGTGCAAGACTGCATCTCAACTAATCACCAAAGCAAAAGCATGTTGTACAGGAGCGAGATGAGGAGCTTTATAACGAATGTATCGCAATAGATGAGATCTGTGTCTTCCTATTCTGAGCAGTTGACTCAAGAATGTCTAATAATATACAGAGAGAGAGAGAGAGAGTTTCCATAGGAACACCCAGTGAGGACAGACTGCATTAGAGTAACACAGATCCGCTCCCACTGTTACTGATACCTGGCAGCACACACACACACACACACACACACACACTTACACACATGTAAGCATGCACACACTGAAAAAAACTATACGGAAAGCCATGCACACATACAGGATGTAACCGCATGCAGCTTACACAACTCCCTTGATCATGCATTTACACTTCAGAACACACATACATGCTGCATGCACATGCACACACACACACACACACACACACACACACACAAAACACGTCTCACTGTTCCTTGTTGCCTTTGAATCTTTCTTTCTAATGAAGAGTGGGGTGCAGATCAATAGCGTAGGATAGAACAGGCCACAGTGTGTGTGTGTCTTCTGTGTGTGTGTGTGTGTGTGTGTGTGTGAGTGTGTGTGTGTGTCTGTGTGTGTGTGTCTGTGTGCGTGCATGTATGGCGTGGGCATGAGTTCTGTGGTCGTCTGGCTTTGAGTGCTGGGATTTTCAAGGCCAAGCAGACAGACTGACAGACAGACATACAGACGAGCAGGCATGTGCTGCTCCCTGTAGCATTTGATGTGGATCTCTCTCTTCGCATCTCTTCTCTTTTTCCGTTTTATCTTCGTCTCAGCTATTCTAGACCACAACATTATGTAAACACAGGTTTACCTACCCAGTTGTTACATCACATCACTGTAATATCACAGCCACACGGACTCACAGGAAGCACACTATAGATCCTGCTGCCTTTACACTTTTTTCCCCCTCCAACCTCTAAAACTCACTATTTTCCTCCCCTCATATTCTCTCCCTCAGACAATCACTCCCCTCCTGTAGATCAATCAGGGACATTAGCGAATTAATTAATAATCAATCAATCATTTCTGAAGATCTCCTTCGCCAAGCATGCTTAATTCACAGCCAGTTATTGAATGTTGGATTCATTTCCTGGCTTAAGACAGAGGGAAGGAAGTTATATTTAGAAAGGTAATAGAGGAGCTCAAGAAGGAGAGAAAGAGAGATGAAGAAGGAGCGAGATTGATCGGTTTCTTACACCATAAGCTGAGGAGGTGTGAATCAATGTCCTAAGTGGAGAGAGCAAGCTTTATTATTAATGTGGCACATTCGTCAATTAATCGCTGCAGCGATACAAAACGAAGGATTGCCATTCTTTTTTTTTTTTTTGCTGGGCGTACAGAGCTCCATCCTTCAATCTGTCTTTTCTTCGCCCCTTACAATTTAATTTTATCTCCTTCTTTTATCTGAGGTGTTGATCAATGTCTTTCTGTTCTGCTAAATTCTTTTTCTGGGTTTCTGCTACTTTTCGCCCCAAACAAATTGTCGTCTTGGTGTCTGCAGACAATTTTTTTTTTGTAGCTGGACACCGAGGGTGGGGTTTGGTATTTTGTCTAGCGAGACTGGACTGCCTGTGTGGGTGTGTTGCTTCAACTGTGTGTATACAAGCATGTGTATGCATGCCAGTGCAGTGTTGTGTCCAGGGTACTGAGACGTGCCCAAACAGATGGACGACCAGAGGGCTTTTTCCCATAATCCCAACCTGGACTAAAATCCCACATAAATATTATACATAAAAGTCACTATTTTTCTTACTTTGTTTTTAGGCTTTAAGCGCTGCGGAAGCAACATGTTAGACTGTATGTTATACTTTGGTGGCATGGTAACAATCATTCAGCTCATGTACACAGTAGAATTGTGTTATAAAATGTAGTCCCTTGCAACCGACTTGTTTTCATTGACATTTCAGAGATCTGTATTGTTCTCTAGGCAGAAAGGCTCCCTGCAGTGTCTGGGGCAAAGTGATTGCAATTAGCTGGTGGACTGACACTGGGCGGAGGACTAAGGCGGCTACACAGGACCCCATGCATCTGCACAAAGAAAGCATTTGTTTCACCCCTCAGGCGCTGCTGTTCTGTGTCGCTGTTCGGGGCTGATGTGAGCTGTTGTTAGGTCACTGTTGTTGTGTTGCTGGTGTATGCCACGTTGCACAGCGCCGATACAATGACGTGTCGGCTTCGGCCTGAGCTGAGAGGAAATTGGAGGGGGTCAGACAGAGGCCAGTGGTGCGAGTCACTGCAGCTTAATGTCTGCCTTTCGCATCCTGAAAAATGAAGGGGGGGTTCCCTCGAGAAACCACTCTCTCTCTCTCTCTCTCTCTCTCTCTCTCTCTCTCTCTTTCCCCCCCATGCTCTGTCTCTGCTGGTGTGACACAAGGATAGTCATATAGTGCAAGGGGTTTTAAGAGGAGACTCGTGACTAAGCACTTAGAGATACTCACATACACATACACACACGCACACACACGCACACACACACACACACACACACACACACACACACAAGCACACAAGCACACACACAACTCATATGAGGCCTGAACTCATCTTTCATCTGAAACTGGGAGTCCCAGCAGACACTTTTCAGTACAACGTGCTTCTTGTTGGAAACCCTACTGGCCACCTGAAACCCCCTGAAAGGTGACATTCCTGTGATGTCCTTATGAGGCTTATTGAAGAGACTTTGGTTAGAACATCCTCTAAAGCCTTTGCTTTGGACCTGCACTACCACAAGTGCATGTGGAAAAGTTTAAAAGTGAAATTCCGGTCTCATGCAACACAGTTCTTGTTTTTGTGGTTTTTGACGTCATTCCAAATCTAAAAAGAATGTGATGGGGTAAGGAACACAAGCAGACAGAGAGAGAGAGAGAGAGAAAGGCTTTAACCCCTTAGGACGACCCGCTGGAGACATGCCCACTTTAGGCTTATGCAATGCAGTTTGAGGCAGAAACCATGCAGTTTTATGCATGCATTATAAATGTGTTATTTTTGCTTTTGTAGTTGATTTATTTCTGCACACTGTGGTCCCAAAACAGTTGCATAAATTGGGTATATTAAAAATCTGGGACTCTTGTGGATTCAACGAGCAGTTTCCAGAGCAGATATCATTGCCATCCAATTGCCGAAAAATGCAATTGTTGCAGAAATCTCAAAAGTTTTTCCTACCAAATCACAGCATGTATTGTGATATGGTTTTCCTCAAGATCTTGGTGTCTCAATGTGCTATTTTGTATTGATTTTTACCATTTTCAAGGTAAATAAATAAATAAATTTAACAATGCTATCATCACATAAAATAGCTGCAACTTATTAGATATAATTGAAGTGTATGAAGGCCATTCCCATGTTCAATCATAATGTCACGATTCCCATAACAATTTATTTCAAATATTTAATTTGTTTTTATTACAGATTTATGACCAGAAAAACTTGACACACAGTGTCTGCATCTCAAATTAATCTTCAGGTACCCAACTTTCAGATGATGTATCCCACTTATATGTGGCATGTACTGTTGACCTGCAATCCTCCTAAATATCCCTAGTTATCCAGTCTTAACCCCCTTAATCATTAGTAAAGAAAACATTGTAAACATCCATTACAGTCTTTTGAAGCAACATTTCAGCACAGTCTTCCCATTCACCCCAAAGATAAACCTTCTGTCTAAACCCTAGTATCAATGAAATCAGGAGCCTTCTCTCCTGAGCATCTTCAGGCTGCTGTTTTTAGTTCTTAAGCAAGTAGTTTTAAAGGGGAATTCCTTCACCCTATATAGCCAATGTAAACAATTTGAAACATCTGTCAAGGCTTGTCTGGGAATGAGCATTTTTAGCACGAAAAAACCCAAAGTTCTTGAGAATTTGGAAACATAAACTTCAGTGAACCATTTTAGCTTGGATAAGTATGGGTTGTCCAAAATGTAAGTATAGGCTTTTCAGGAAAGGGAGGTGTTAATTGGAAGGCATTCAATTAAGACTTGGACTCTACTGGATCCAGTGTGAGAAGAGTAAATTCAAGTATCAAGTATATTTAATTTCCCCAACAGAAAGCTTATAGTCATCCTGAGTTGTTTGGTATCCATCAAATAAGACTGGGTATAACTGGTTTTAGATAAGCTAGTTATTCAATTCTGTCCATATTTCAGCAGCAGCTGCCACTGGTTTCAGCACAGCAGAGCAGTGGCGCCACATCCTGTTTCACAGCTTGCATTATATATGGAACATGTGTTTTATGTATGTAATAACGTGTAATGCCATATAATAATATGGGTGTTATATTGGGCAGTAGGGATCCACTTAAGATCAGCAGTGTGCATTAGTGCATACCTGTAGAAGCACGCGCACACGCAGTGAGGCAGAAAGATACAAGCACAAAAGACCAAACACATACACAGACAGGTGAAAAAATACTCTCACGCGTGCACTGTACCACACACACACACACACACACACACACACACACACACACACAGATACGGTATGTATGTGGGAATGAGTGTTGGCCCAGGTGTGCCTCTGGGAGGAAATTACAGTGTGAGGAGGGGAAGTATTCCAGCAGCCAGCTGCTTCCTCTCTCCCTCTCTGTGGCCACTGGCTCCATCCCTGGAGAGCACAACTGGCTTTTTACCACACTCAGCATATGTGTGTGTGCGCATTTCCATGCCTTTGTGCATGCATGTGTGTGTCCCTGTGTGTTTGCCGGTTTTCTTTCTGTTTCACTGACTGACTGAGAGCATTTGTGCGTCCACCGGTGTGTATGTGTGTATCCGTCCGTGTGCCTGCACCGCGTCCCTCTGTGTGTGTTCTCCCTTTGGCTTGTCTGACTCCTCACCTGCTAGTAAGCTCCCAGCAGGCCCTCCATTGAGCCATCACTCACTGTGCCACAGCACTGCCTTTAAACAGAGCAGGACTCCTGGGATAATAGCAGGGTGCGGCCGACCTCTGCTCCAGTCTGCAGCCACCGCTGCTGCACTGACCCACGCACAGTCTGTGTGTGTATGTGTGTCTGCGTCTCTGTGTGTGGGTTTCTGTCTGTCTGCGAGACAAAGAGAGAGTGAGGATGAGGTGGAGGAGAAGGGAAGCCTTGGAGGGATGAAGGGGTGTAGTGTTATTACAGCCTTAGTGATTGAGTGAGCTTCACTATAATCATGGTGATCACAGTATTTTGACAAGATTAGCACTAAGCCCCAATGCCGCTCTGATGTGGTGTTCATATTTTCAATACCAGAATCTTCATGTTGAAATTCCTTGTATTTTTTTATATCCATGATGCATTACCTGCATTGCATTGGGTTCGGGAAAAAGCTTGTGAGTAGCAATGCTGTGGTCCTAATCTGGGGTCAAGCCCTCTCAAGAGGTTGCAGGATGATCGTCTGAGTAGAAATTCCTTAAAAGAAAAACAAAATTCTCCAAAAAAAGACTTTCATGTGTTTCAGAATTCCATCCATGAGTGCCAGTGCAGTAAATAGTGCGCTGTAGAAGCAGTTGTAGGTGGAAAGAAGGGATGTGGAGGTCAGTTTTGTGAATGAGCGTGTAATGAGGAGTTTCCTAACTCTGACCTCTTCAGTCTGAACTATAATCTTCCCCTGACCATAGCAACTTGAGTTTATGTATAGGGTCGCAGTATGCATGTGATGATATACAGTTATTGTAATTACAACATTCAGCTGTCTGGACTTCGTAATGAGTTATGTTTTTTGTTTGTTTTTCTACAGTTTTGTGACTCATTCTGGATTTATTGAAGTGGGGTTGTACAATTAATCTTTTTTGACACAGAGGAATGTACTGCAGAGGACCCGTGTATACTGTATATACAGTGCGATGTTTTAGGCAGGTGTGAAAAATGTTTTAAGAATGCTTTCAAAAATAGAAGTAACAAAATGCAAAGTGAGCAAAAGAAAAATTTAAATCAAATGAATATTTGGTGTGACCACCCTTTGCCTTCAAACCAGCATCAATTCTTCTAGCCATTTTTTTCGCACCTGCCTAAGACTTTTGCACAATACTGCTTATCTACTGGGTGTGCACCAAACAAATGCTCTCTTTAAAGCAACCAGACTCCATTGACAAAAACAGTAACTTTACCTTGCAGAACATGGGAGTTGCTGGTCTGCCTCTGCCTCAGGCATTAAGCTTGTTTTTGTTCATGTGTGACTTTTGACCTTTAAATGGTTTGTTGAGATTCACAAAACACAACACAACACTGAATATGTACCTAAGTACTTCGCTTGAAAAAAAAAACACTTAAAAAAATCCACATTATGCAAAAAGAACTAAAGATTTTTTTTTTTTTTAGGTTCTATGAGCAATGTTTGCATGCAGTCGTATCTTAATGGTATAGTATCTTAATTCCTATGTATGCAGGCTTAGTTGCAGGGTTTGCAAATATAGCAGCAGGTACAACTGTGTGGCTACAATTACGTGCAGCAGACCTCCCTGGAGGTGGCCAGTGTTCTGCGTTAGCATTGGTTATGTAACCAGCCAACCTAAGGGACAGAAGCTCATGGAAGATGAGATGGCGTGTGACTTCCTTCCTCCCACTGCTGTCACATTGCTGCAAACACACTCAATACACGCACATACACACACACACACACACACACACACACACACACACACACACACACACACACACACATGCTGTGTTAAATCTGGCACTCCTCAGAGAAGTGTGGGAGCCATCGCTGAATAAGCTTCCTTGATGTGCACGCTTGAGCAGGAAAATTTGACATTGTTTTCTTAAGTTAAAGCTTCTACACAGTATGAGCAGCCACTCACTGAAACACCATGTAGGTTAATGTAGTAATGTGTGTGTAAAGAGGATGTAATAGCATGGCAGCTGATTTAGAGGTTAATGGAGCCTCTCATGTGAATGAGGCTTACATCGCTCTGGAGACCCAAATACATTCACCGCTCTTACTGCAGTTTTCTCGTTCTCAGAGTCTGTTTGTTGTGTGTGTGTGTGTGTGTGTGTGTGTGTGTGTGTGTGTGTGTGTGTGTGTGTGTGTGTGTGTGCAGCAGTTATCTACTTCAGTAAGGAGTGAACCTATTCCTCGAGTGTAAAATCACTGAACTGTGTGGTTCTGCCCTTTTGGTACTAATAGTATGCAATATGGTAAATATGTATTTTGTGAACAATTCCCCTTAAGTACCAAACCTGAAACAATAAAAATGTTGCAAATATTGACAAAAACAAATCCTTACTCAATCTCTATTTTCCAGCTTTTTTTTCTTTCTGTCATCTCACATGATCTTCATCAGCTGAGAGTGTCTGCTCACTTGTCATGAGGATTGACATGTGTTGACATGTCAGCTTAGTAGCTGTTCATTCATAGCACTTTTCGGACTTCTCATTTGTGTTGACTTATAAATTGAGCATGAGCGTTTATTCTTAACCCTGGACATATAACTCAAGATACACATACAGTATATGCTTTTTCCAGATTCCTTAAAGTCCTTTTGATTAAATGTGTAAAAGCTATTCATAAGTCATATCAAATGATTCATTCCATTGAAGCAGCAATTTGGCGATTCATCAAATTTTGAATTACAATTTTGACTTCCAGGGATTATTAAAACAAGATAATGTAAAGATGACATAATGCTGCTCTTGTTTTGTCTCGTGTTGTGAATCCAGCACGCCCCTTTTTTTACAGCAGTGCCCTTTTGTCCATTTTTACTGATTTACTGACTGGAAAACATTCAATAATGTACACTGAAATAGGTTTAGGAGTTTTCAGTAGTTTGTGGTAGTGCACTACAACATATCTAAGCTTATTTTATGTTTATTTTGGTCTAAATTATTTTTATATATAAATGTCTTATATTGTGAATATAGGTTTAGTAGTTTATCTAATTTATTTAGCTCTAATATTTTTTACTTATATATATATATATATATATATATATATATATATATATATCTTTCAAGTCAATGAGTTAATGAATCATGTTAAATAATTGACCAAAATAGTCTTGATTATTGTTTATGCCGTAATCAAGCAGTTCTACAAATCAAACTCCTTCTGCTGATGCAGATATGGTTGAAAGCAACAGAAAATCATTTTTTAATCGTCACAAACAACAAGAAAACTCTGTTGTTGTTTACACATGGCAATAATGCTCAGACATCCATGTGGTGAGGATGAAATTGTCAAAGCTGAGTTTGCGCCTTGTGGCTGCTGTCTGATTAGCAGAGTGATGTGTGGTGGTGGGAGTTTGTTAGGCTGCAGTTCATTTGTGCTGTGCACCCTAGGGAGGCTTAATTGAATAAAACACAGCTCTGTGCTTCTTCACTCAACGATAGCTATAACACTTGCCATGAGCATCAAGGACAGACAGCTCAGACAGTTTGTTTAAAAAATGGGTAGGACATGTTATAGATGTTTATTTTATTTAAAATGTGATGAAGAACTGTTGGATCTCTGTACATAAGAGAGAGGAGGGAGGGAAAGAGAAAATTCAATCATCTCCATCTTTCACTGAGCTAGCTGATACGTCTTGTAGCATTAGTCTGATGTGTTCAGATTTAGCTCAAATAAAAGTGGAGAATGGCTGTAGAGATCAGAGGATGGAGAGAGGGAGGAGAAAACAAGGCCCGCTTAGAGCTTAGCAGGAGCTGAAAATACACATTTGTCTTTCTGTTTACTGCACCCAATGAACCGGAGTGACTGTCAAACCCAGATGGGTCATGTTGTGGTTGTCTGTATGCTGTTGATCCCTGACCTTTTAATGGTGTGTGCTTGGATGGAGCAATTACAGTAACACAGTGATGGTAGGAGGCAAACTGCAGGCTGGGTTATTACTCTTCATTTTTCAAAGCTACAGTAATCTAATGATACTTTTTAATTGTGTTTTCTTTGTCTCGCTGGCTCTGTTCACAGCCTGTATATTGTGGCTGGCCAACTTGATTTAGTTTCTCTCTGGTGGTTGTAGGGCAATACATGGTCTTTTATCCGAAATTGGATACTATAATTAATTGCAATTTAATGAAATGCGTAGCAATTTAATTTTACAATCTGTATAATTTATAATAGAAAATTATCTGTAATATTACTGCAAAATTAAACATTAGATCAAAGCCACATTTGAGTTTGAGAAAATATGTAGAGTCAGGTTACAAGCACAAATCTTTTTATAGGGCTATATGAATCAGGGCTGTGCATCTTCACTGGTCTCACGATTCAATTTGATTACTATTATCTAGCCCACGATTCAATTCCTCGATGCGTTACATCCTCGATTTTTTTATATTAAAGCACATGGTTACTTTTTCATCAACAAATACTACTGGTCCGATAAATTTGGGTTCACTTTTTATTATTTAAAGTGATTTACAAAATGTAAAGCCGACTTTTGGAGTCAAGTTGTAACTTGTAATAACTTCCTACTGCTCTCAGGACATTCCTGATTTCTGTAAACCAAAATAAATAGTATAGGCCTAGCCTACTCACCACATTATCTGTCTGATTACTGATTATCGATTATGGACTGTCACTGCATCGATGCAGAATCATCCCCACATGGATTGTGATGCATCGATTATAAAAAAAATTTCAACACCCCTTATATGAATGTGTCTGGATTTTTTCTATTTAAAGTGTTTATGATTTTATACATAAAGGTAAATTAGATATCTCAGTTTTCGTCAAAGGTATTTTGTGGAGTGGATTTATGGCTTGTAGAGTGTTTGTGTTTGTGTGTGTGTGTGTGTGTATGTGTGTGTGTGCGCCCGCACATATGCAAAATTGTCATCTGAAAAAAATGTGTCACAGTTTTAATAATCACCTCCAACTGCAAGAGATTAAACCTGGAAGAACGGATAACCTGTTTGACATACATAATTCCCAATCATTATACTATTAATATGTACAATTTGCTTTGAATGAAACATAACAATAAATGTCTTATGTTTAAAGACGTCTGACATGATTATACCTGGTTGACAGTTGGTTGCACATGACTTTGATAAAAAAAAAAGACCATTTAGGCACTGCATCCAAAAAACTTGATAATTACAGGACTTTCCTTAAAGACAATATAAAGACTCACACAACAATAATAATGATGATAATAATATTGTATGTATTTGTATCTGCAGAGACCCTAACACCTGCCTGTAGTCTTCTTTGGTCTTCATTTTGCTGCATTCAGGGTTGTTTCTGGCTGTCACTCTTTGTGAATGAAGCTATAAAAATATTAAACACAATGCTGAAAAATATAGCGAGACAAAGCGAAACAAAAAAAAAGAGTGAATCTGGGTTCGCTTCCACTTTTCTTGAATCTGGGAGGAGGAGCCAAGTTTTTTTTTTTTTTTTTACAAAGAATAGTCTGCAATTTCTGCATAGTATGTATTTAAGTCAGTGTTAATTTAATAAAAGAAATCAATGAAATCAATATTAATTTTTACCTTGACAATTTTTCCTTGAGTTTCTGAAATACAGCCATGAAAAATGTAGTAACCTTAAGGTGCTCTTAAAGATTCTTAAAAATACCAGCCACAGAATAAATGTTGGGGAGTGAAGGTGAATTAAAAACCTTTATGCAGTCAGATTTATTACTTAGTGGTGCAATGCCCCGTAGGAAATATGTATTCGCACACCATCCAGCACATACACACTGAACATTAATATTTGCTGGAAACTATTTGAATATTATTGGAACATCGAACCTTGTAGCACACTTTAAAACTCTGAATGATAGGTAGGCTAAATAGACTTACAGATGAGATGAGTCAGGCGTGGAAATCCAGAGTGAATTGGGTTACTGACCAGGTGTAGGCCTATCACACAATGGGGCGGAGCTCCCCTAAAGGGTGTCTGATCAGAAACAGTGCAATGCTGCAACACGTCCTACGTAAATAATAATGATATTTTGAAAAATCAATTAAAAAATCTTCAAATTCAAGGATGCACACCTTCGTGCCATGTGCAAGCCACATACGGAACCTTAGGTCAGTCTGACTAACGGTCCGCGAGATATGCCCTAGACACACACACATAAACACAGACGCTTTTATAGATAGATACTTATATACATCATCACATACATTATCTTCAATTTCTTGTTCATTTTAATGTACTTATTGTAAGTCGCTTTGGACAAAAGCGTCTGCTAAATGACATGTAATGTAATGTAATGTCTAGTGCAATTAAAGGTACATTTGTTTAGAAAAATATAATGATAACAACAAAAATAGCTCATTTTCTTGATAATGATTTTGGTTAGTATATGAAATACATTGACAGTGAGCTTTCAGATATATTCAGTATAAATGTTTCCTTGTTAAGTTGATAAAAAAGTGTGATTTGTCCTGCATTACATATTTGAAAATGCAGGTTTTGGAAACGCAATGCTGATTATTGATTTATAAGGGTTAGTTATATTCTACTGGGACAGCCGGATGGGAGTGGTTGTCAGTTTTAGAGCATGCAGTTTGTTCCACTGCAGGGTAATCTGCGTCTGACGAGCGTGTAATAGATATAATTGAGCCACTGGTTCACACAGTCAGTTGAAAGTGACTGTGGAAGGCCTTTGCTTTTATGTAATGTGTCCTCTGCAGCTGTGGTCACAATCACGCTGAGACAATTAAAGAGAGCTGGCTGGCATGTCTTTGCTGCCATGCTCTTTGCGCAGCTTATGTGCGAGCTCTACCTCTCCTGCCATATGTGTCGTCCTGTAGCGATGAGAGGGAGATAGATCATCCTCCACAGCAGATGTGCTGACGCCAAAGAAAAGTTAGTTCACTCTCCTGGCATATTACCCACATTCCCCCTGTGATCCTTCTCTTTCTCCAGACTTCCTACCACCGCTCAGAACTCTGGGAGATTTCTGAAAAGATTCCCAATCAAGCTGAGGAACCCCAGTGTTCTGGCTTGTTTACTGTGTGTGTGTGTGTGTGTGTGTGTGTGTGTGGTCTACCCTGCTTAAACATAGAACCTAACCCCTCCCTTTGCTTTCTTCTTTTGACCTCTATTCCTCATCTTTTTCATCCTGTCCTCCCCCACTTCATTGAACCTTCCATCCCTTCCTACCTACCATCGTTTTGTAGCCTTGAGTTTTTTTCATTTTGACCATTGCCATTTAGGTTTCTTGGAGCCAAATGTGATATATTTGGATAAGAGCCTGTGAAAAGTCACTGCTAACAAATGGAGCTTCCATAATTTGATGTAAACCAAAAAAAAAAAATTCACAGCTATTTAAATGTGTCTGTGCCTTGTAGCACCCTATAATTTAATAAGATTTACACTTAACTTGATCGAAAATGTAATAAAACCCAATAATGTTATAAAATATCCTGACTGAAATTTGGTAATTATATCATTAATCATTATTATTTCAATGTCAAATTGACAACTTACTCTATGTCAAGTGGCATAGTGGTCAGCTGACATACTGTCATACTTAAATAAAAATGTCAGCATCAAAATGAGTTTCTGAAGTTGTATGTTGTTCCTTAGAATAAAGATTTAAGTCCTGTTTTATTGACTGACATCATTTCTGCAACGATATCTGCTGGTAATGTCAGTTACATGTTTAATCGGATTTTCTATTCTAAAGTCACTAGTTTCGTTATTAAAAGCTGCTTTTGATATGTTAATTTATTTTATTACATTATCGGTGAAGTTATTACATTATTGGGTTTTATACATTTTTTTCGATTGAGTTAAGTGCAAATTTTATTCCATTTTCAGACGTTATTACATTATCAGGAAATGATTACATTATAGGGTGCTACACACCTCTGTCCTGGTTGACAGGTTGCAGTTTTAGAGACTAAATAGCTAAATAGCCTCGCCCTAAAGCATTCCCTGCTTTATGGTTTATTTTACTGTTAATGAGACAATAATTCGCTCAATGAACATCATGCAACCAGAGTCTGCCCCTGCTGGCCATAAAAAGGAATTTTAATCCAGTGTGGGAATGTAAGATTCCGCTACTAATAGTCTCATTTTCAATTATTTAATGTTGCATGTTCAATGAAACCGGTCATATTTGGTAAATGTCAACACATCCTCATATATAATTGACACAATAGGTTGTTTTCCAAAGACTCTCAAAACAAACAACATATATGACCATTCTATTTAATGTAATGTATAGCTTTAAACACATGACCATCAAGGTGACTCGACCAATTGGAAACAGAGCTTCTTAGTTTAGGAAAAGATGTTGAGATATTGAGTGACGTCACAACAAAACTGAAACAAACAAAACGTTTGAGTTAAAATAACTCAACATGAACACTGGCCTCCTGGGCCAAAGTCCTGTGTTTTCCACCCCAAACAGACCTTAATGGTTTTTTGTCACCTCACTTTCTGTTCTTCGATCGTGCTTCCAAAGACGATCAGCATTTTTTTGGGTAAGGACAGTCTGTAAAATGTAGGTGCAGGGTGATCATTTAGCAGCAGATGTCAACCTCTGCAATGCGACACTTCAGGTGTGGACAGCAAATTAAAACACAAAGCGGAAGAACGGAGCACTACCTGAGGTAATTGCAGTGTAAATACATTAAATGGCTATTGATGAAAAGATTTCGATTATAAATAGTGTCAAAAACGGGGATTATAACTTTAAGTTTAATCATCTCACTCCTTCCCCATTGTTCCTGCCCCTGGATCCCCTCTGGCCTCCCTGCTGTACTGACTTTGAGCCAGGTTTGAGTTCACAGCGTGTCTGACTATGCAAAGAATGACTCACATGCAGTACAGTTCGGGCCAAGTTCACTTCTGGCTCCTGTTCTTCCACGTTTCCTCCCACTACGTCTCTCTGCATTTCAATTACATGGCATTGATATCACTAGAGCGTAGTAGATGTTGTTGACTTTCTCACAACTCCTCTTGTAGGTCATATTTCATTACTTCGTTAGTTTATGTTAAGCGTCATAATTCTGCATACTTGGGATGTTTGCGATGCGTTTTGAATCCGTCCTGAAGTGACTCTGTATCTTTATGCTGCTTGTTGTCTTTGGAGATGAACCAGTAATAAGTCAGCACAGATTCCGAAGATTGCTCGTATGAGGAAGATAAACAAGATAAGAAACAGGATAGTGACTGTATCAGCAGAGGACAGTTTAAAGAGAGATGAGGAGATGAGAGGCAAATTGCCTTTTTGTTGAACTCCTTGTCACTCCAGTTCAAACCTCACAGGCTCAAGTTCACGGCAGGGCGGTCTGTAATTTAGCTCTTGATATGATGTTTGAGCCATTAGAAAGAGAAACACTGTAAACAATTAAAGTCTGCTTAAAATAACTGCTGGGAACACTGCTAAATGTTTCACCAACAAAGCTGTCAGCAAGGCCTTTCAGAGGCAAAAAAAAAGAATCTGCCACGAAGAGCTGTTTTCAGATTTCAGCGAACAAAACAGGAATACTGCTTTGGTGAAAGCAGCCACACTGTCACAACCTCTCTATGTGGGTTATTTTTACTCTGAAAGGAGATAAACACGGCAATTACTAATGTTTAGCTGAGCTGCTAAAACACCAAGCTTGCTAAACCCTGCTAATTAAGTCCAGAGAGGTAAGAAGAAACAAAGGAATAATTCTGTTGAGATATAAGAAGATATCATTCTTTTAGTGGAGAGGTTTTAATCTGCTTTAATCACAGCTGTGATGGGTTTGTAGCTTTAATGCCTGGTTTCTATTGACACACCCACACATTCTATAAATGAGGAGATCCCTCCATATATCATGTTGTGTGTGTGTGTGTGTGTGTGTGTGTGTGTGTGTGTGTGTGATGCTCTTTAAAACTTGTTATTTCATGATACTAGCAGGCATATTTATTTCCCGTAGCAGAATTTACCCCTGAGAAAAAACACACACACGGAGGCAGACGTGGCGGTGGTGTCTTCCTGTGACAAGCGTGTTGCTCTCTCTGTCTGGGTAGTCAGGGCTGAGATTGCCAATAAATAGTGGCCAGTGGCCTTCAGCATCACCAGCAGGGAGAGATTTGTGTCCTGGTGTCTGATTGGTCCAGGCCTGAGGAAGAGAACAAACCATCTCGTTAATCAGGGAACACTGTGGGGACACAGTGTGTGTGTTTCTGTGCCACTCACGCTCGGTGCTGGTGGCACGTTGTCAAAATACTGTGTGTGTGTGTGTGTGTGTGTGTGTGTGTGTGAGAGAAGGAGAGAGACAGAGAAAGTGAGTGGTGTGTATGTGTGTGTGTATAATATTATGTCAGGCGATTGAGACGGCAGCGGTGCAGAGCTGAGCCGATGGATGACAGATGACTGGGTGTTAAAGGCCGCAGGAGCAGCCATGATTCACACACGCACACATGTGAGCACAAACTCCTAGCTGCCGAAGCTGTCACATTACAGTCCTACCTGTGCTTATATTCCTCCTAGCACCAATTTGCACCTTTAGGGCTGCCAAATAAAGTCTAGTGCCATGTCAAGTTTGATTATCATCACTCCGTTGTCTATTAGAGGCCTCGAAAAAGTTGATAAATTCACCACATTTTTCAAATACTGAACTATTTTGCTAATAAAAACTTTTTTAAGCTGTTTAATTACTTGTTGAAGCCCTCACACCTGTGTTTGCTTTCTTGCTCCTGTGTCAGACTGCCAGGTTTAGGGGCTCTCACCTTAGCTGCACGTGTCGGTGTGTGCTTTATGTTGCCGCACAGCAAATGTTGCTTCTGCTTTTAATCAAAAGCAACAAAGCTGGAGCATGTGAGGTACAGTGTTGTGCTAACATATGGAGAACAACACTGATTTGAAATTCAGAGTGAGATGATAAATAAATACCGGATCATGGGATTTACATTTCAGTAAGCTGGTTTCAGTCGCTCCACTCTAATCTCATATTAGCTCACACGAGGATACGGTTACACAGAAAGATGTATGGTACATGTAAATGCTTATGAAAGAAAAAGGTATCTGTGTAGCTTTTGTAAAAATAAAAAAAAAAATCCATCTTTTTCTGCATTTCCAGTAAATCACAACTGACTGTAATTCCTTAAAATAACAATCAAAAGTGGACATTCCGCAAGCAGTGCATCTGCCATCACAAGGGCACAAAATGGATTTTCTTTGTAAGCAAGAGCTTAAGTATGGATTCTCAAAAGATCATCTTATACATGTTAATGCAGTACACTACTGACTTAGCACTGACCAAGATAGAGAGTTAAACAAAAAAAGGACCAAATAAAATGTGCAGAATCCAAGATATCGTCTTTTGATAATCCCATCTTTCTTCTTCCTTGTCATTGTCTCCTTGTACTGGAGTCTAAAGAGGAACATACAGTCATCTGGCTGGCTCGCTTGTTCTCACTGTGTGTCCCCACTATGTGAAAGTGCATTATTTGCGTCATTAGAATATTAGCATAAGTTTAAATTTTTCAACTTGTGTGAGAAATCTGTGTGACGATGCGTCATGAAAGCCTGTTGAAATTCTCCTGCATAACACAAAAACCAGATCAATCCAGACCCTATTCAGAAAACAAGCATTTTAAAAGTTGTTTGTTTGTCTGTCTCTGACAATCAAACAATTCAGCAAATTCATATCTTTTACACATCAGATTAATGATCTAGTTATTTCTGCATACTTTTCCACCTGTTTATAAGATGTATGTTTTGGGAGGCACACATTTCTATACACTGTAGTGGCAGTCATGTAGATGCAGTTTTCCTGAAGAAGGTGGTGACATTTTTTTCGTTTTCAGGTTTCAGGCCCAGCCAGCACTGACTCAGCTGAGGCAATTCATCAGACTTTGCACAGCTTCCTCTGAAGCCACAGCAATTTTTTAATACACCTTTTTCACATTTGCAGGTGTGCTCCCATAGACCTGTAGACAGACCTTGATGTGTTAAATGGCGTAGCTCCCCTTTAAAAATGACATCATGATTACACTCACACATATCTCAAGTTTTTTCTTCTTTACAGAGCAATCTTCACCTTGTAGTCACCTTGGCAAGAAATGGTTCATACTGTAATGCAGCTCGCAAACTTTTACAATAAAAAGTAGCCTTTCATTTTTAACCTTCTGCAGCTTTTGTTGTGCTCGATATTTGAAGAGTGAAGAGGAAAAGGCCAGCTCACTATAAACCACATTAGACTGTGAGCGTGCATCAGAGTGTGTAAATAAAGTGCCTGATCACTGCAGAAGACGTCTGGAGGATTCCTGATTCAGAACTAGACTGAAAGATTCGTAGCTGTACTGTTATATGATGAGTCCATATTGCAATAGTAGACTGTAAAAACCTCATGATGCATTTTATGTTAGCACAACTTCTAAATTACGTACCGAATAAAGTCAGTTGTCGTTTCCTCACTTCTGTTTTTCCTTTCTTTTTATATCACCCTCCTCAACTTATTCCGCTCCTTGCGTTTTTCCTTTCCCTCCCCCAGCTCCATCACCCGTTCTGTCCTGGAGGTAGCCCCAGGGCTGCCAGGTGTGTGTGTGTGTGCATGTGTGCATGTGTGCATGTGTGCGTTTCTGAGTGAGAAACGTGCTCACCTGCAATTTTTACAGCTAGTGCACAGTGAATCCGCATCTTACTTT